>NW_018393417.1:0-3573 GCF_900095145.1 Mus pahari
CAATATTTTTATCACAGGCACAAAAAGGCTTCTCAATTTCATTAGTTTCCGGTTGAAATTATAGTTAATAAAAGAGGCCACTTCACAATTTTATTGTCTGTGCAAATGTTGTGCTTCCCAGAGAAGTCAATGGCCAGTTAAAAACATCCTTGGGAGAGAATAAGGAAGCCAGAAGAAGCAGAAGTTAACACAGAGTCACAAGGAGTTAGGACTACAATCCAGGGAGAAATCCAGGGAGACACTTCTGAAAACCCAAGACTCTTTACCTTCTATTTAAAAGCATTTCTACTCTGGCAGTGGTGGCGCACGACTTTAATCCCAGCACTTGGGAGGCAGAGGCAGTTGGATTTCTGCGTTCGAGGCCAGCCTGGTCTACAGAGTGAGCTCCAGGAGAGCTAGGGCTATACAGAGAAACTCTGTGTCTAAATAAATAAATAAATAAATAAAAGCATTTCTAGACTTTATTGCTAAGGCAGAAATAAAAGAACTTGTTGCCTTGTTGAAATGAATTTTAAACTATTTTTTTCTTTCATTGGATATTTTCTTTATTTACATTTCAAAAGTTATTGCCTCTTCAGTTCTCACCTCTGGAACTCTCTACCTCATTCCCACTCCCTCTAACTCTATGAAGGTACCCCCACAACCCCCAAATCCTTCCTGCTGTGGCATTCCCTTACACTGGGGTATAGAACCCTCCAGGCCCAAAGGCTGCTCCTTCCACTAATGTCCAACTACATATATAACCAAAGACATGGGTAATTCCATGTGTACTCATTGATTGGTGGTCTAGTCCTTGTGAGCTCCGGTTAACTGTTGCTTTGTCCATAGGGCTATAAAACCCCTCAGCTCCTTCAGTCTCTTCTCTATCTCCTCCATTGTGCACCCAGCCATCATGGTTGGCTGTGAGCATCCATCTCATCATTTGTCAGGCTCTCGTAGAGCCTCTCAGGAGTCAGCCACATCAGGCTCCCATCAGCAAGTACTTCCCAGCATCCACAATAATGTCTTCCAGATTTGGCAAGTATATATGGGGCAGATCTGCAGGTGGGGCAGTCTCTGGATGGCATTTCTTTCAGTCTCTGTTCTACACTTTATGTCCATATTTCCTCCTGTGAGTATTTTGTTTCTCCTTCCTTCTAAGAAGCACTGATACATTCACACTTTGGTCTTCCTTCTACTTGAGCTTCATAAGGTCCATGAATTGTATCTTGGATATTCCAAACTTTTGGGCTAATATCCACTAACCAGCGAGTACAGGCAATGTGTGTTCTTTTGTGATTGGGTTACTGTGATTTGTGATTATGTAACATTACTATATTCCATAAATATGAGAAATATTCATCTTACAAAGATACAATAAATAATTATAGTTTCCATATATAATGAATATAGAAATGTTTCCCTGAAGAGGAAAGAGAGAGCAATGAAATTCAGTCAGTGCTATACCTAAATTCTTCATGTTATCAAAGAGATAGAATGTGAACATAGAAGCAATAGCCTAAGATGGTGATGCCATCAGAGTGTTCTAGGGAAATCTCAGAATTTTAGTTCTACACACAGAAGCCCCTATTCTTATTTCAGGTGACAGAACCTCTATGCTCAAACACATGCTCTGTAAGTCAACCTGTACCCCCATGAGATCTGGAAATACAATGGTATTTGCTGCTTTTTCCAAAACTCTTGAATCTGTGTGCCTTGATAGAAGATCTTCAGTTTACAATATGACCCTGAGATTGGCTCATCTATACATGTGAAACTGAACATCATAGTTCTCTACAATTGTTTGCCTTAATTACATTACTTAAGCTAAATATGAATTATATGGATTCTTTTTGAAAATCAGCATTTAAAATTAAAGGACATGGCATTCCTTTGCTCTCCAGGAATGATTGATGACAGTAAGTCCAGCTCATAGAGTCTAATGTTTAGAAAATAGGAAGTACAGCACAGCTAATCTGGGGCATACTCCTCACTGACTGCTCACAGACATGCACTGTTTCTTTCACAGATTACGTGCATTTGGCTTTGGTCTCTGTGGATACTGGTTTGCAAGTAATTTTAAGACATGGCTTCCACACACATGCTGTGTACTCTTACCTCTTGTTTTAGATATCAGAAAAGAGGTTCTAAAGAAGCACAAGAATAAACTGAAGTAGGTTAGGATGAGTGAAGACACACATTCTAGTCCACTCCTATAAGTGAACAACCAAACTGTAGATGTTGATGCTAGTGGGGGATGTGGAGAGATAGAGCCATATCTACACAATGCACTTCCCAAGCTGAGTTGTGAGTGAGATACTGGCAACATCATACTTAAGAGTTAATGATCGCTTTTCTTCTTAAATTCTTATACAAAGTAAGAAATGATATTTTCTTTCTATATAAAATGAAGATTCCAAAACTAGCTGTCTATAACAATTTATAGATCTAATGTCTTCAATCAGTTGGTTTTAAAAACAGAATTATGTGTAAATAAATATTAACACTTTAAGCACAACTTGATGCTAATATTAAATGACAGAAGATGTAGTTTAGTGTTAGAGAATTTGAATCCCATATGCAAAGCTCTGGATTTGAATCTCTGTCTAGAAGCACAATGAACACCATTAAGGTTGGGGAGATGACTCAGCAGTAGGGTAAATGCACTGCTCTTCCAAAAATGACTATTCTTCCAAAGTACATGAATTCAAATTCCAGCAGCCACATGGCAGTTCACAAGTGTCTATAATTTCAGTGCCAAAGGATATGAAACCCTCCCATAGACATATTTGAAGGCAGAATGCCATGTAAATAAATGAAAGAAAGGAAAAAATAACTCAGTTACAAAAAGAATCAAGAGTTATCTCTTTGATTAAGACCAAGGGNTATCTCCACAGNGTNATATTTCATGTTGTCACCTTGGTAAGGGTGGACTTTGGACACAGTTCTTCATATTTATCTTTAAATACTGTCAAGTTGCAGAAGAAAAAATCTATAAAATTCAGTTATACTCTATTTCCAGGTAAGAAATTTATCATTTTAATTCCTCCCGATGAAATCAGTAAAGACAGTAAATAATGGTATAATTGCTGAAACTGTTTCAAAGTTAATGAAATATATTAAAAATCCTTTCATCCTATGCCTTTCCAATAAAGTCAATGATTAGTAACTAAATAAGGAAGTTCCCTACAATTCGTCTGTCATAAAGAATTGTAGAAATTTATCAGCAGAAGNCCTTACCAGAGTTTGGGATCATTTATAATCTTGATAAAAAGGAGAAAATCATTATAACAAAAGAAAAGAGAAACAGATTTTTTAAGCAGAAGATTATTCTTTCTTAAAGNTATGTAAACCTAATCAGAGAAAGCAAGGTAATAAAATGTATTCAGGAAAACAAATAATATTCAAAAATAAGTAATAAGCGTTCACGAGAAAAATTAGAAAAAGTACAACTTGAAAATTATAAACCTGGTAATCAATTGGTAATTTATTTAATAATCCAAATTTAAAAGAATGTATAAATTTATACAAAGCAAAAATATCTATGCTAGTAATATGAAAATTGATAATAATTTCCAAAAAAATTTATACCTT
>NW_018393417.1:4878-5943 GCF_900095145.1 Mus pahari
GTATTTTGAAGTGTAATTCTCAGTAAAAGTTTGTCAAAATTAAGGGATAATAATCATTTTCTTCTAGATTTTACAAGAAATTAAAGAAGTTGGACAGAATTTTCTCACTCTGAAAACCATTACTGATATAGTATTGGTATTAGTTTTGGTATCTTTTCATCAGAAAGTTACTTAGGAAATATAGAAATATTATNTAGCTTCATTTTGGATTTTCATTCCATTATAATATATTACAATTATCAGTAATGTTTCCTAATATAACTCTGTACTCCTTCAAGCAACTAGACAAAGTAAAATACACATTTCCTTATTTATAAAAAAAGGAACTTATTTTTGCTTTGCTAGCTGTTTAAATATGAACGAATATTCTCTTCTTCAGGATCCTGCAGCCCTTTCATTCCTGCCTTCCCACACTTACTCTTTATTACTCCTAAGTACTCTTTACTACTCTCCTTTTTATTGCCCTGAGACTCTACCNCTTGTTACCAATTAGTTCTTTCTTGGATAACTATTCAACCTCCCATACTTGACCATCTTCATTACTTTATGTCACCAACTAATTTGCAGAAACATTTTCTACCAGGAACTACTAGTAGCCATATTTGGCTGAGATTCAATCTAAAGCTCTCCAGATTTATTTTAGTCCTTCAGCAACATGGAAGCAGGGACCTCTCCTCCTAGCCTACCTCTATTCTCTGGAGATGCCTTCCCTTGGTGCAGACCCTGACATCATACCCCACCACTAGCTCTTTCTTACTGCTTCTTCCAGGCAATCCTTTCAGCTCATCTCTATTCCTTGTGCCACCTACCTACACAGAGATGCACTCATGACCCCAAAACAACAGCATTTTTTCTAAGATCCAGTGTGTGAAACAGCAACCAAATNATGCAACACTCACCCAATGAAGAAGATACCCAATATTTATTTCAAGAAACATCTCAAGTAATTCTAGATGCCTAGATCCCAGTGTNATCACAAAATCATGAACATCTAAGAGAAAATGCCTCACCAGAAGTCAGTCACCCTACTATAATAGGCTTTGAGAAACAGAATTTAGCTGAAGT
>NW_018393417.1:6671-44632 GCF_900095145.1 Mus pahari
ACCACAACTCCTAATCCTTTCAGATGTCATTCCCTTGTGGCTAAGCATTCACATATATAATAAGTTTATGGAAGCCATTCTTATTCAAACCTCCATAAGACTGATAGATCACTCAATGAAAATTTTAAATGAAAACTCTTAAGCACAAAAAATAGAGGTTGTCTGGGACAAAATGAAAATACTGAATGAAGAAAAAAGAATAACTCGGTCAAAGGCAGTAAAAAAAGAACCTTTCAATTAAATTTCAAATAAATCTTCCCAATCTGAAGAAATNAAAAGTGACAAAGAACAGGCAGAAAAACAGACAGATCGGACCAGAAATTTCCCAGGATTTACAATAATCAAAAAACAAAAAATACAGAAAAAAAATGGAATGATAGAAAATATATAATGGAAAAATACTAAGAAACATATAAAGGCAATATCATTAGTAAAAAAGCAGACAACAGATACCAGGTCAAATTGCTATACCTAGCAAGACTATCAGTCAAAATTAACAGATGGGGGAAAGAAGACCGATTCACATTCCTCAGTAAAAACAGTTTCAAGAAATTTCTATCTACAAATATACAGAATGCACTAGAAGAAACTTCAGTTTAAAGATATTAACCACACCAAAGTATACATAAAGAATAAGTAATCTCAAGATAGCAAAAGCAAAGGAAAGAGGAAAAATCTATACCACTAAACAACATGATAGTAATTAATAAATACTTCCCATTGATAAATCTCAAAAATATTTGTCTCCACTATCCAACAAAGTGACACAGAAAAATATATTGGATTAGAATACAGGATCTATCTTTAGTCTGCATCCTAGAAAACCATCCCAAGATCAAGAATAAGTGTTATTTCAGGGTTAAAACTGCATAAAAATGTGTTTCAAGGAATGGACCCAAGTGGCAAGCAGGTGTAGCTCATCTGATAAAATAAACTTCAGAATAAAACTAATCAGAAGAGAAAGATAACCCGGGCGTGGTGGTGCACTCCTTTAATCCTAGCACTCAGGAGGCAGAGGCGGGCAAATTTCTGAGTTCAAGGCCAGCCTGGTCTACAAAGCGAGTTCTAGGACACCCAGGGCTACACAGAGAAACCCTGTCTTGAAAAACCTAAAAAAAAAAAAAAAAAAAAAAAAAAAAAAAAAAAAAAAACAAAAAAAAAAAACAGAAGAGAAAGATAAAGATGTTACATATTCATCAAAAGAAAAGTCAACCAAGAGAATATTGTAATTCTAAACATTTGTGCATTCAAGTTCATAAAAGTAACACTACTACAACTAAAATCACATATTGACCACCACACAGGGATAGCTGATAATTCCAATGCCCCGTTTTCATCAAAGACCAGATCAAAAAAACCCAGAAATTCTGAAGTTAAATAATGCCATCAATTAAATGGACCTAGCAGAAACAGAATATTCCCCCAAAAAACATGTACACACACACACACACACACTCCCACACAAACACTCACTCAGTCCCATACCACATATAAAAGTATTGAAATAACACACTGCCTCCAATCTGGCCATCATTGATTAAACTTGGACATTAGAAACAACAGGAAGCTTACCATCTCTTGGAAGCTGACCAAATCACTAGAGAATGAGAACTGAGTCAAGACAGAAATCACGAAGGTGACCCAGAGAGTCTGAGCACAAGAAATATGGCCATGTCTTATAGATATCAGCACTTTTGTTAGCTGGTCCTGCCACTTGCTGGGGACAGAGCTGCTTTGGAGAGTTGTTCCTGCTGGACTGAATGCAGTATAAAGATTCAAATATATGTTATTGTATCCTGGTAACATATATTCAAGCTTTCCTGATGACAGAAAAGTTCTATTCTGGAAATTACATGGAGGTAGTCACAAAATTAAAGGAAGTCACAAATCACTGTGTTTCCAAATACATCAGTCAGGACAACAGGAGGAGAGTGGGACAAGCAGGCAACAGCCTTCAGCTCATTCCTAGCCTTGCCTCGGTGGAAGTTAGTGTGCTGCAAATAAATTCCATGTGCTTTACCTATTAATCAAAAAAGGCTATTGATTGAGTTAGGTAAGGGAACCGAAGAGAGCACAAGGGAACTTTAAAACTGTACTTGCATCTCCAGAGTTCTTCATAATCATGGCATTCCAATCACTCTATCTTCAAAATCTTCAATATGGTGCTTTTTCAGAGAACTTTGGTCCAAACTGGTCAAACATCTTTTCTAGGTACATATGTCAAAATGTTTATGAAGATTTATACCTGAACTACTGAACTAGGAGATCTCATAGTCCTTTCCTGTACATCACAGTATTTAAGTAGAACAAAAAAGTCAAAAATTTAAATTCTTTGATTGGTGGTATAGTTTTAAGGAGCTCTGAGGGTACTGCCCTCAGAGTCATCAATGGGAGGAGAGACCCTTGGCCCTGTGAAGGTTCTATTCCCCATTATAGGGGAATTCCAGGACCAGGAATGGAAGTGGGTGGGTTGGGGAGCAGGGTAGGGGGATAGGGGATTTTCAAGGAGAAAGCATGGTTGCCTTTCTTTGTACATATTGGTCCTTTGTTCATAAACACTCCTGTTGAATCCCTAGAGGAAATGAATGCTTTACTAACCCTCTTAATCTTGAAGCCCTTGGGGAGATGGCTTTTTGACATGCCAGTAGGATCAAGGTCTTAATGTCTTCTACATGGCTGTGTGCACATGTCAACAATACACATTTACTCTGGGACTTTGTCACTAAGAGCTTTTTCCACTCTACAATGATTTCACTCTCCCATATCACAAGTGTGTTTATATAATATTGTATTGCTGTTCAAAGTTCATAAATATAATTGAAATATAAATATATATGAAGCAAAATTTTTACCATATGGTAATAAATGACACAAAGATCAGTGCAGAAAAGAACAGTAGGAGCATTAAATTGATCTGTGTTGTAAGTAGAAGAGAAACAAAGAACAGGATTTCCTGTATTCTTTCCCAGTCCTCTGTGTATGGAGAATGATATTTATTCTGAGTCAGTCTGGTCTGACCTTTGACATTTGCTGTCCTAATGGAATATTCGTCACAGCAGTGGGACACCCTGTTTGTTGTTTTTCTTGGTTATAAGGAATTGTATGGCTTTATTCTTTTTGGATGAAGCTTACAGGATGAAGGGAATTTCCTGCCCCAAATATAATGGAGATATTTAATAACAGTTTGATTTTAGAGTGCATACTGAGTCCTATTCAATTATTTTAATATCTTTCCAACCTACACCAAAGAAAGGTAAGTTTCACATTAAATATAAAAAACTTATTGTAGCAAACCCTTGTGTGTGTTATAGGAGGGCAGGTGAATAATTTTTCCCAGTTCTCTACTGTCATAAATAGGTGCACTGAATCATGCCTCTTGTTAGTTACACCTCTAATTTCACAGAGGTCCTATTTCAGGGTCACTACACAGTTTTCATACATTCCTCTAAGAGATGAAGGCTAGTTTCTTCTGTAAATTATTTGAATGATCCTGTAGCTAAATATTTAATGAGACTAACTTTGAAATTAGACCTCCATTTGTGCAAAAGCAGAAAAGGTTTTATTCATTCCAGAGATTGGTCTTCAGATAAGACAGTGCAAATGTCACTTATAAATAGTGATACACTGAAAATTTTTTAATTATAACTCTTCTAGGTAACAATGTTCTGTTTCTTTCAATGTAGATAATTAACTAAGTTCTCGTGGAAACAGGAGCATCATATTTTCCTTTAGAAGAGTCATTGATATTCTAAAGAAAGCTCATGTATCATCATTATTTCATCTCCTTAATGCACTACCTTCACCTTATAAAAAACACTATTAGATGAGTTCTAAGGGAGCTAAGTAAATATTAAGCTTCTCTATTTATCCTTTAAACCATTATCAATTTGTTAACTGATGTGAATATTCCAAGATTTTTCCTTTAAAATTATTCCCGATAAATAATACCTAAAAGAAGGAAAAAAATTGACTTTGCAACACTGAATATGTCTTTTATTGTTAGAAGCAAATATTCAATACTTACAAGTACTTATACACTTAATTTTAAAATATATTTAATTCTAGTCCTTCTGACTTACATTTTTTAGAATATCTACTATTTTTCTGTTTAAGAAGGATGAGTCATGAAAGAATAAAGAGCAGTTTCTGGGTCTCTAGGTATTTAATATTCCTTTGGTATTCAAAGAGCTGAGGGACAACAATGTGAAACAGAGCCATACAAGTGGGGTATTGGAAATACCATATATTATGCTGATACTGTTTTATATATATATATATATATATATATATATATACATATATATATATATATATATATATGCAAAAATATTTTATTCAGGAAGTATAGCAAGATGGAGAAGGCAAATTTAGTAGAGGACTGGATACCATTATAAACACAACATAAAGATTAAACAACCTAGCTTTCTTTATAAGCCTAGGAGTAGGTCAGTGGATTGGAAATAAAGGGACTAAGAAAACACTAACATGCAGATTCTACGGACAGAGGATAAGGAGTTAAATCACACATAGAGAACAAATCATGGAGGTCACAGGTCAAGTCTTTGATGAAAATTGGATTCATAGGGACATGAGGATGATTTCAAAAGTTATACTCAAGGAAGGTAACTTGTCAATAAAACTCTGTGCATACTCATGGCACATGCACAATATTATTCGAAAAAAAAATACCCATGTAAGACTTGTTTTGATTTAAGAGGAAAGAGGTAAGGACATCGTTAGGGTAATCTTTCTTATTATGAATATGTGCAAAAGCTACTCTCTCTTGTTTTCTTATTCCTTAAGTCCTACTGGATTTGACCTACATCCTTAAATGTTCAGTGTGAATCATACTCAATTTCGAATACAATTGTTAAGATTTCTGCATCCTTTGCAGCCACCTCCTTCTCTGTCATGCCCATTCCAGTAGTGACTCACATTACAGGTTTGGAAACCTGGAAGCAGTCCTGAGGCAAATGAGTTTCAAAAGAAACTCAGCCTCCTGGAGCCTTGGCATCCGAATAACTCACATACTCAAACCCTATCCTCACATTAGTATGGTATATGCTCTCTTTCAGTATTATTGTGCCTTTAAAGATTGAATTTTTATCATAGGTGAGTTTCCACCAGTGTTCCAAATTCCTAGAAAATCCCTAAAACCAGGAAATCCTAATTCAGTAGGATTCAGTGAGACAGTTACCTATACATTAACATTCAAATTTACTTCTAGTAAAGACCAGTGAAACTAAATAGGCATTACAAAGAAAAAAGCCAGAATAGTTCAGGGCTAGTCTGCAGAAGTGTTTACTGAGGACAGGGAATACACATTGGCCTGGCAAAAAGGTGGGTTTTAAATCCCCCTAAAACAGGTTTTTTAACTATGCCCAAAGGAACAGCCCAATCAAGGATTTATTGGGAACCCCTGGTGGTGGGGTCTAACTATTGACGAGCCTTGCACCTGGCATCCTCCTCAAGCTGCTCAGTGCCCCCTGGTCTTTTGATGTATACAATTTTTTGTCTTGGGTAAATATAACTCTTTAGATGTATCCTGCCTGGCTTCCCTTGTTTGTTAGGTATTAAAAATTTTGATGCTCAATTTAAACAATACATTCAGATTCTACAGGCTCTCTATTGTTGGTTTGTTTGTCACTCATGGAGTCCTTGCTCATCTGCATCTGAGACCTGTTCCATGCAGATAGGAGACCCAGAAAAGAGGTAGTCTGTGGCACTTCTCACCCTGATCCTACTTGTTTTCTTCATCCTCCTCAAAACCTTGTCCTCCTCTTTCTCCTCTTCCTTCTCCCCCTCCTCTTCTCTTTCTCTGTACCCCTTCTTCATCTCTTCTTCATCCTCCTTTCTTACTCATCCTCTTCTTTTCTTATTATTCCCTCTATCTTCCGTTTTCTCTTGTTTCTATTCCTAATTCCCTATGAATGTTTTGTTTTATAGCTTCGAAATTTACAGGTAGGAAACTAAAACCTTTTCATCCTTGTTGTCCAGAATTTTAATAAGTCATAACTTTGTATATTTGCATTTAGTACAGTAAAAATGCTATTGCTGAGGGTTTTATTTTTTCTACTAAGCAGTCTGAAATATCAATTTGTATGATAAACGTGAAGCAATATTGACAGAATTGCAGGCTTGTGGTTCCAATTTTTAAATTAGACTTAAAACATCATGAGAAGTTTGCAATGAACGGACATTGTTAAGTCCAGGTTTAATTTCTTTCTTCATTTATTCCACTGTTTCTTTAGATTACTTCAGATGCTTGCCTGTATTATACCCTACTTAATAAGTACTTCCCACATTTGGAGAAATATTTGGAAGAGGCACTAAAAAACCACTTTCCCCAGTGGTATGCTGAATAGAATTTTTCATGTTCTAATAAGTTTATCTCTTGCTTACAGGTTTATAGGGAATGAGATTATCATGTATTCCAATATTCTTCATAGCATAGTTTCCTAGACAACCAGGAGAAATGAATTTCTGACTTAGTGGTGAATGATAAGATTAGGTAGAAGTAGGGTTCAGAATGAACCAGATTCAGACTCTTGAATTTAATGATTAAATGCTCAAATGGATAAACTTTGCATTTTAATATGCATGCATATATTAATTTCAGATTAATTCAGAATTGCTTTCTAAAATTTTACTGAATTATTGAAAATTAATCTGCACAATTTAATTTTTTAAGAAACTACAATCTAAAGAGGTTAAGGACTTCATGATTTCAGAGGAATGAGTTTGTTTATGTCACATCTTTATTTCTAACACACAGACAATTATCAAATCTGTGTTCAGAATTTGCTTAATCTAATAAGTTTCCAATCTCATCACTTTATGGGAAGTCTGGCCAGTGCCACAAGTTATCATTTAATTTGCTGCTTCCAGTGTTTCATTCTGTAGCTTGTTGAGTCCTAGAAAATACATATTTCCTTGAATATGATTTATTGATTATTAATACATACATGAAGTTTCTACTATATTGAGATTTTCTATTTTCTCTTGTGTTGTTTAATAAAACATGCTAAGAATGAATACATGAT
This sequence comes from Mus pahari, assembly GCF_900095145.1. NCBI lineage: Eukaryota > Metazoa > Chordata > Mammalia > Rodentia > Muridae > Mus > Mus pahari. The sequence continues at coordinate 13,715 of NW_018393417.1, forward strand.
GAGTCTACCTTTCAGGAAAGAGACAGAAATGATTTTACTTCAGGAATGCTTATCTTTTTAGTATGGTTACCTTTTCATTTTCTTACACTTATGATGTTGAAAGATTTTGGTTAAGGAATGTCTGTTTCCTCTCATGTCATACTCAGGATCCAGGCCAATTGTTCCTTATTCAACAACATTAATTTCCAACTGAACATCCTGTACCTAGCTTGAAACAGCTGAGAACTCCAAGAGACAAAGAACAGTGTGTTGCTTTTCTCTTAATGTTTGCTTTGCACTCAATGCTGCTCATTTACAATATCAAACAGTATGGTGCTTCCATTATTTCACATAACAAATCAATTCACTTGTCTTCTTAAGCTCATGTTTTGGATAACGTTCATTTAGCTATTATTGCTTTTACCTAAAACACTTAGAGATTCTTTGTATATTCTTGTAGGCCCCACAGATTAATGGTGTATTCTGGTTATAACAGGAGTTAAATTACTGTCTAGGTATCATGATTCATTCCTTTTAAATACCAAGATATAGGACATTATCCCACTGAATAGTGACTATAAATATAGTTCTAAGTACAGTGGTCAATTTAAAGGAAGTCAATAGCATTTTTATAAAGATAAATATACAAGTGAACAAATGACTTAAGATCTTTTAAGTGTTTCAAAAATTAATTTCAACAAACATATGTTCATTTAATAGGGAACAAGAATTGAGTTTTTTAATGGGTAATTGATATATTCACATGTGTAGTAAGACACACTGCCATAAATTATCATACATCTAAGAATTTTTTTTGAATGTTTAGTTACTAGAATGCTAAAAATCTCTCTGAAGTTTTGTATCTGCTATATTCTTAAAAATTCCAAGTTCATCTTTTAGGATGAAGGCTGACACTGCTGTTTATGCTAGCCTCTGAATTCATCTCAGATATTTGGTAAGTACAAATACTGGTGCAGATTGTTAGTAATTCTAGAAAAAAAAACTGGGTTTTAATATTTAAAGAAATGAACTACACTTAGCTTTAAAATCTCACTGGGGACGTGAAATAAAAAGAAAGAATAAAAACAGAAAACAACAACAACCACAACATCCAAAAATCGTGTTCTTGGTATTGTCCTTGCAAGTGGTTTTTCAAACCAACTGCACATGATAATAACCTGAGAATAACAAAAATAAATACATAAAAATAAACAAATAAATAAATAAATTCCTGGCAGAATTTCAATTTTTGTTGCAGGTCCAGAAATTTGAATATTTTATCTTCCTTGGAGTTTTAAAGATTCTGCACCATAGAACAACCAGTTTCTAATTCTAGTGTATTTTTAAAATATTTGAGTAATTGTGTTAAAAATTGGGTTCTGGGATTTATTAATCAGCTATGGTACCAAGATAATTACAGTTTAAAAAGGAAGCCCTCAGAACCTCATTTTTCTGATGACATTTTATTCCAAGCCACTGTAACCAATTATACTGCAGATGAAAGTATAGCAGCAGGCAGGCCAAGACCTCTCTTCCAAGTAACCACTTCTCTATGGAAAGCATCAGTCACCCCTTTTCTCTCACAGGGTCACCCTGAGCTTCCTCATCCCCTGAGCTCAGATCACACTGAGCTGTCCAGACCCTTTATTCTTTAACATTCAGCTATTGGAATCCATTGGTTGTTTGAAGCTCCTGCTCTCTAGGATTTGTGTAATCTCAGAGCATTGTCATAGTAATTATGTCAGTGTTACAAAATCTTAATATATTTATGTCTATGACTTCAATGATACTCAAACTTTATTGAAATTCCCAACTCTAACTAGATGAATTCTTTATTTTCAGTGTTCACCTCAATTTCTTAACACTGTGTACCATTAAATCTTCAAGACTAATGGATAAATCATAGAATTATACAGCATGGAAATAATGGTAATATACTCTGAGATATTTTATTTTAAAGAGAAATACAATGTGTCATGGATTCACAGGTGATTTTTTTCATTTGTAAAGTTAATCTTCTCATGGCATATGTACCTGGTATTTAGTGTGAATAATACAAGGAGGCTATGTTCCATCTCACTGAAAGAGACATGCTCACATAAAGTAGAAATAAATGTGTGTCCTTAAATACAACCCTTGCTTATCTTGGATATATGCCCATGAGTTTGGTTGCTATGGTATAAAACTCCTTTGTTTTAAAGAACATCTAAAACTAATATAGAGAAACTGGCTTAACTTGCATCTGTCTTATATTAATTGTGAGAAAGGGCAAGAAACAGCAGTGCCTTACAGAACACAGGAACATTTGCACTTTTCTGACTTCTCTTAGGGTTCTTTAGAGAAACAGAAAAGATAGAATGAATATATGCTAAAAGGCAATTGATTAAATGGATTGTGTGGGGAGGTCCCAAATAGCTGTTTTCACTGGAGAGGCTAAGAACCTGGTAGCTAATATCTGCAAGGCTGGGCAATACAGTGGTCAAAATATAACACTGAATGCTTGGAAGATTCCTTGTGGAAAGACATTGTTTTCAATGTGAATTCAATCCTGATTTGGGTTCTGATATCACTGTCGTGATCAGTCCCAGTGGGCACTTTTCAGTACAGCAGAAATGCAAGAAGCCAAAAAGCATAGCTTAACTCTCAGACTTTCATTGTGGCCACAATAGACTCATTCAGTGTGAGCATATTCACTTTTAAAAGGCTGATCAAGAAAACCAATCACAGTTGTACCTAACAATTTATCTCAGAGTTGGCTACAGATACAGATAAGTTCACAGTTGAGGTCCACCATCACCATCACCAGCCCCTTAGCACTTACACATTTTTAAGGCATTTCACTTCGATTATGGGTGTTGAGTACAGAAGAGCAGAGCCAAGTTGAGGAGAGGCCAGTGTGTCATTAGAGTGTTAACAAATGAGGAGAAATTATCTCAGAGTAGTCAGGAACCAGCACCTCAACCACAGGGACTACTCATTAATTTCTGAGGGTTGATACAGGCTGAGTGTCAATGAGAAGCAGACAAGGCTGGTTGTAGCTGTGCTTAATCTTTGCATGGGTAATTCTTGTCTGTAATTAAAACTCAATGAAGGGGTGCAACCAAGATACTGAACTGGTAAGTATTACTTTTAATAATACTTTTTACATTGAAACACAGATTCTGAAAGCTGTTTGTGTTAGTGTGGTATACATACCTTGCAGATAAAAGAGCCTTAGACATAAAACAAAATAAATCTAAAAAGGAGAAAACAAGTTTGTGAAAAATAAATATTATATTTCCAAGTCTTCCTGCTACTAGATGGCTAATGAAACACATTTCCAAATTATGGCCTGGCTTTTCCTGGAAAGTTATTTAAAGAAGTGCTTCAGGTGTAAGGATTTCCCCACTAATATTCTTATCTCCCCACTTGATTGTAACTGAAGGGAAAAGCTGAAGTCTCATGAAAAAAGGTCTATGAAAAAGAAAAGGAGCTGTCAGACACTCCAGTTCAAAGGATCCTGGCTGCTTCATTCAATGCTCTACCTGTTCAACCAACTTGTGAGAAAATAAGTCATTGAAAGTCATATTGTCAGGTCATTATTTAAAAGATCTGAATGTGATTATAACATGACAAAGTATCACACCATGTGACTTAGGGTAATAGAATATTTGCATATTTGTAATTAAAGCCATCACCCATCACCACTACTCATGAAACTATTTTATTTATTTGTTAATAAGGCAACGCTCTACCAGGCACTCCTAAGAAATCTAACATGCTTCCTTATTTCCTTCTACTCTTACTTCCAGTTTTCTTAATCCCTTTCTTTGCTGCTTTTTTCCTTCTTCTCTGTTTTCACTTATACTCCTCTTTCAATATTTTCTGAAATATTATGAGTTTAATTCATTTGTAATTTTTGGATATAAACCTGTTACCACTAAAATGTTTAGAAGCATGGAGACATTAAGAATTAATCTAAGCCATGGAATAAACCTTTTCCCACCCTTCTGGGACCAAACCCAAATGGAAGTCATATCCATAGGATCTCCTGCCTACTCTGATCCAGGACTCTAACACTGAGATGCTCATATATGTAACCTATTTAGGCACAAGTCAGAAACCACATATAGACATTCTCTTTGCCTATGACCATTGACAAGTTTTCTTGCTGAGTCTCTCAGAAGTATTTTGCCCTATGCTGCCCTGCAGGCTCAGGACCACCTGAAAGCTACATTCTCCTATGCTGGTTGAGAAAGTCTGTCTGTTTCATGGGCCAATGCTTCCTCTCCAGACACAAATGCAGCTGGGACTTCACTTGTACAATCTCACTTGATTCTTAAAATCCCTGCATCATACCAGTTACACGTGAATGGAGTCACTTCTGTCTACCTACTCAATAATCAAGAGTAAGTATCTGAAAGACTGATCTACTCAATTCTTCTACCTGACCTGAAATCAATTAATTAGGCAACAGGATAGGCAGAGCAAACTTTCCACTCAACCAAGACATGATGGACTCTCATATGTGACACACAACCAACAAAATAAATATTACACATATGTGATGGTTTTAATATCCTTGACCAGGGTAGTAACACTATTTGGAGGTATGGCCTTGTTGGAGGCGGTACGGCTCTTTTGGAGGAAGTGTGTCACTGTACGGGTGGGTTTAAGACCCTCTTCCTAGCTGCCTGAGGACAGTCTGTTTTTGACTTCCTTTAGATGAAGATGCAGAACTATCAGCTCCTTTAGCACCATGCCTTCCTGGACACTGCTATGCTTCCTGCCATGATAATGTAATGAAACTGTAAATCTCAATGCCAGTCCCAATAAAAGGTCATTTTTTAAGAATTGCCTTGGTAATGGTTTCTGTTCATAGCAGTAAAACCCAAATGAAGACAGCATATATCTCACCACAAAATAAATATAATATATGTCATATAATATATGACATATAATATATGTCTTTCTACGAGAAAGAACAAATAGTAATGAGTATATAATAGGGATGTTATATAGCAAAAGTTTACTTAAATCTATAGCTATCAGTTCAAATAAGAAAGCTAGAATCAGTTCCAGTTAGCATCCAGTGTTACCTCCCACTGGTAAGTTAGCACAATTGATGCTGATGGCTATTAGTGGACACAGAGACTGCTAAATTGGATGGGTTAACTTGTGCTCACTATAGCTTCAGCATGTTCTATTTTTACTCAATTTATTGAAAAACTTGTAATTTGTGTACAACAGTTCTTGGTGGCATTATTTAATGTCTGTTTCCCCACCCTTCTAAATAAATGAACACTGGGTGTACCTTTTGTACTTTATGCCATGTGTGTGGTGACATCATACTCTAAAGATAATTTTACTTATCTCACCAGAATTAGTCAATGCTTGAAAAGGGTACCTATGTAATATAAACATCACAGTACAGAGGGAACCAGAGTCCAGATGATATGTTTTCACCTCTCATTGATTTTTCAAAACCACCTTTCCTGGTTTTGTTACAATAGTAATGGAAATAAAACAAAACAATCTGAGTGAGGGAGACCTGACTACATGCTGCAAATTCTCCCTACTACTCTACTCACTGAGGGAGCAGCTTTACTCTTTGCTTCTACGGGTGGTAGTGTGGGCTACTAATGTGCAGATGTGGGATGCTATTTTAAACAAGATGGATTTTTTTTTTTTTATTTTTTTATTTTTAAATTTTTATATATTTAATTTCTTTTTTTTTTTTTTTNTTNTTTTNTTTNTTTACATTTCAAATGCTATCCCGAAAGATTCCCATACCCCTCCCCCCACCTCTGTTCCCCTACCCACCCACTCCCACTACTTGGCCCAGGCCTTGCCTTGTGCTAGGTCATATGGAGTTTGGGAGACCAAGGAGCCTCTATTCCCACTGTTGGCCGATTAGGTCATCTTCTGCTACAAATGCAGCTAGAAACACAAACCCAGGGGGTACTAGTTAGATCCTGTTGTTGTTCCACCTACAGGGTTGCAGCCCCCTTCAGGTACTTGGGTACTTTCTCTAGTTCCTGCATTGGGGACCCTGTGTTCCATCCAGTAGCTGGCTGTGATCATCCATTTCGGTGTTTACTAGGCACTGGCGTAGCCTCACAAGAGGCCACAATATCAGGGACCCTTCAGCAGTATCTTGCCGGCATGAGCATGAGCATTAGTATCTAGGTTGGTGGCTGATGATGGGATGGACTCCGAATGGGGTCCTCTTTTGATCTTAGTCATTCTGACTGGTATGAGGTGGAATATCAGGGTTGTTTTGATTTGCATTTCAATGATAATTACGGATGTTGAACATTTTTTTCAGGTGCTTCTCAGCCATTCGGTATTCCTTCATTGAGTATTCTTTGTTTAGCTCTATGCTCCAGTTTTTAATGGGGTTATTTGGCTTTCTGGAGTCCAGCTTCTTGAGTTCTTTGTATATATTGGAAATTAGTCCCCTATCAGATTTAGGATTGATAAAAAAAGGTAATTCTTCATATAGTTGGCATCTGGACCATCTCAAACTAGTGAAAAGAACCCCCTCCCTTTTATTGCTTATATTTGCTTGTTTATGTAATCTGTGATGAGAAAGTAGTTTATGCTACATTTTTGTTAGACTTTACCAGGAAAAACAAGAAAAATTTGCATGTCATTTATTCCCGAAGAATCATTTGTTGTGGTCCTGTGAAAACCATCATGATTTTGAATAACTACTTTGTTAAATGTGAATAATGATAAAAAGAAAAGAAAGATGAATGTCCACATGACACATTGCTCATCTTAATAAACTTACTTTGTAAAAACAATATTTTTATTGTTTTTGGGTATTTCATACAATGTATTCTGAATACATTCATGTCCTTCCTTAGCTCCTCCCTGATCTATCCCAACATTCCCTAGTCATCCAACTGTGTGTCCTTCTTTATAAAATTATCTATTGAGTTTAATTTGTGCTTTACATATACTGTTGAGTGTATGGCCATCCATGTTAGGCAGTAGTTGTCACAACAGAGGCTACATACTCAAATTAAATGGGCTCTCCCTCTGCTAGAAGCTATACATTACAAAGCGCTCTTCAGCTAGGATTTGGACTCTCTAATTAACTTCTCTCTTTTTCTTTTTTATTCTTTTGAAGAAATCTTTTATTTTTATTGGATATTTTATTTATTTACATTACAAATGTTATCCCCTTTCATGGTTTCCCTTCTGCAAAAACCCTATACCATTTCCACCTTCCAATGCTTCTAAGAGGATGCTGCCCACTTCCACCTTTCCTGCCTGGCATTCTCCTGCACTGGGAAATTGAGCATTCCTAGGACCAAGAGACTTTCCTCTATTGATGTCCGAACACATTCTCTCTATATGTTGGGATTTTTGTCTCGCTTAAGCTTGTACAGGTTTTGTGTATGACAACACAATTGCTATTAGTTCACACATTCAACTTCCCTTCTGTTGGGTATAGAAAGCACTGTTTTCTTGAAGCCATATGCTATCTCTAGCTTGTACAATCTTTCTGCCTTCTACATTCTTCAGCAGTGACCCCTGAGCTTCAGGAGTAGGGATGTGATTCTATGTTCCACTTAGGGCTCATCATTCTTGCAGTCTCTAATTCTCTGTATTCTGACTAGTTGTGGTGGTCTGGGTTAACTCACATTGACTGTAAATGGAAGATTCTCTGAAGAATGCTAAGTGAAGCATAAATCTATGGGTACAGTGATAAGTTCCTAGGATGAAATTAATGCTGTATACCTAAACAGAGTAATATTTAGAATTGCATTGGAGTTTTGATGGGGATTGTGTTGAATCTGTTTGTGTCATTTGCTCATCTGTCCATTTTTATAATATCAGATCTAATGACCCATGAACATGCCCTTTGCTCTCTTTTCAAGGGCTTAAAAGTTTTTTATCAATGTCTCATTTTTCTGTGTAAAAAAATATAGTTTTACCTTCAAATTTAGACAGATATCCAAGGAAACATGTCAGTTTCTCTAGTCTGTATTGTTTAGGAATGTATAGGATACAGCTGAAGAAAAACTTAATGGCAGCATCTCAAGCTTGGCACTGGACTCTTTGGTAGATAGTCTGTGACTATTTGGGAAAGAGATTATCACCCTATCTTAATATTTATATTGTTGGTACATAACCAAATGTCAAATTCTACATATCTTAGCTAATTAAGACATAGGGGAAAGGACTTGGGACCACATGACACATGACATGTTTGACATTTTCCTTGAAAACATTAGAATAGAATAAAAATCATCAACATTTCAGACTCCCAACAACTTACCTACTGAGAACTTTAGCAGAGGTAATGGAATGAGAGTGAATGAGTGTCACCAGAGTGAACAACCCACTTTAATTTTCAGATTCATTGTGATTTATGATGAGCAGAGATTGTGGTTATTTACTGTCAAAGACACAAAACAGTGGAATTTTAAAACCATTTCCTCATAAGTAAACAGACACATTTATCAAATTCATTTTTTCTCTTACTATTTTTAAAAAATTATTTATATATGTTACACTCCATGTTTTATTCTCCGAACCATCCACCCTCTGACTATTCCACATCCCATATCTCCTCCCCAGATCCCCATCTCCACATGGGTATACTCACCTACAACTCTACCTTTCCTCTAAACTCCCTGGGGCCTCCAGTCTCCTGAGGGTTAGGTGCATCATCTCTAAATGAGCACAGACCCTGCAGTACAATATGTGTGTTGGGGGCCTCATATCAACTGGTGTATGCTCCCTGTTTGGTGGTCCATTTTTTGAGAGATCTCCAGAATCTAGATTAATTGAAACCGCTGGTCCTCCTACAGAATCACTCATCTCCTCAACTTCTTTCAGCTTTCCCTAATTCAACAACAGGGGTCAGCTGCTCTGTCCATTGGTTGTGAGCATATATTTGCATCTGACTCTTTGATCTGCTCCTTGAGTCTTCTGGCGTGAAGTCATACTAGGTTTCATTTTGTGTGCTCTCTACAGCCTCAGTAATACTGTCAGGCCTTGGGGCTGCCCCTTAAGCTGGATCCCAATTTGGACTTGTTGCTAGACTTTCTTTTCCTCAGGCTCCTCCCCATTTTGATCCCTGTAATTCTTTCAGACAGGAACAATTATGGATCATAGTTGTGACTGTGGGGAAGCCCCCATCCCCCTCATTTGATGCCCTGTCTTCATGCTAGTGGTGGGCTCAATAAGTTCCCTCTCCCTACTGTCAGGCATTCCAACTAATGTTGTTCCCTTTAAGTCTTGATAGTCTCTCAATTCCCAGATCACTGGAGAACTCTGGACGGTCTCCTCAATCTTCTATCTCTAGAGGTTGCCTGTTTCCATCCGTTATTCTGGCCCTCAAAGCTTCATTTCTTCCCTCACCCAATAAGAGATCAGACCCTCATGTCCACCATACTCCATCACCCCTCCCTGTTCACTTTCCCTCCCAGGTCCCCCCTGAAACAGTCACTTAAATTGCTCTCTTCTCCCGCCCTAGTTGGACTGAGGCATCCTCACTTGGGAACTTCAGCTTCTTGAGCTTTATGAATTCTGTGGTCTGAAACTTGAGTATTCTGTATTTTTTGTTGTTGGCTAATATCCACTTATCAATGGGTATATATCATGCATATTCTTTTGGATCTGAGTTACCTCACTTGGGATGATATTTTCTAGTCCCATCCATTTGCCCGCAAAACGCAGAATGTCCTCATTCTTAATAGCTGAGTAGTATTCCATAGTGTAAATAAACCACATTTTCTGTATCCATTCATCTGTCGTGGAATATCTACTTTTGTTTTTCCAACTTCTGACTACACATACAAGGCCACTATGATCATAGGGGAACACTTGCCCTTGTGGCATGGTGGGGCATCTTTCCAGTATATTCCAAAGAGTTGTATAGCTGGGTCTTCAGGTAGATCTATTTCCAATTTTCTGAAGAACCTCCAGATTGATTTGCAGAGTGGTTGAACCAGTTTGCAATTCCACCAGTAATAGAAGAGTGTTCCCCTTTCTCCATATTCTCTCCAACATGTGTTGTCATCTGAGGTTTTGATCTTAGTCATTCTAATTGGTGTAAGGTGGAACCACAGGGTCATTTTGATTTGCATTCATCTGATCACTAAGAACTTTGAACATTTCTTTAGGTGCTTCTCAGTCATTCATGATTCCTCAGTTGTGATTCTCAGTTTAGTTTGATACCCCATTTTTGAGTGGGCTTTTTTTGTGATTAGATTCTTGAGTTATTTATATATTTTGGATGTTAGCCATTTTTCAGATGTGAGGTTAGTGAAGATTTTTTTTTCCCAATCTAGAGTCTGCCAATTTTGTCTTACAGAAGCTTCCCAGTTCCATGAGGTCCCATTTATCAGTTCTTCAGCTTAGAGCATGAGCCTTTTGAATTCTGTTTAGGAATCTTTTCCCTGTGCCATGGAGGTTAAGGCTCTTTCTCAATTTTCAAAATCATTTTCTACTTCTCTCTCTTAAATGATTGTGCTTTCTTTCCTTTATAATATTTGAATGGTTTGGTAAGTTTTCTGGGTTGAAGTAAATTTGGCACTATCAAACAAATGAATGAAGATGACTGGGTTACAATGCATAATCTTCATGTTTAATTGAATTTAGTTTGCGAGTACAATATGGAGAATTTTCACCTATTATTATCTATGAGATTAAGGTGTGCTTCTATTTGACTATGTCTGTATCTAGTTTTGGTTTCAGAATGCTACCATGTCATAGGCTGAGTTTGGAAGTTGTCTTAGTCAGGGTTTCTATTCCTGCACAAACGTCATGACCAAGAAGCAAGTTGGGGGAGGAAAGGGTTTATTCGGCTTACATTTCCAAACTGCTNTTGATCACCAAAGGATGCAGGACTGGAACTCAAGCAGGTCAGAAAGCAGGAGTTGATGCAGAAGCCATAGAGGGATGTTCTTTACTGGCTTGCCTAGTCCACTCTCTTATAGAATCCAAGACTACCAGCCCAGAGATGGTCCCACCCACAAGAGGCATCTCCCACTTGATTACTAATTGAGGAAATGCCCCACAGTTGGATCTCATGGGGGCATTTCCCCAACTAAAGCTCCTTTCTCTGTGATAACTACAGCTGTGTCAAGTTGACACAAAGCTAGCCAGTACAGAAGTGAACCTTCTCTTTCTATTTGGAGGAATATTTTGAAAAATGATAGGAATAGGACTTAAAAATTGTAAATTGAATAGAATTCAGCATTGAGTCCTGGTCCTACTTTGTATGTGGAATGGAAATTCAATCACAATGCATTTAACAGATATGTTCAGAACTCTTCTATTTTTCTTTCTTTAAGTTTCATAAAACATGCATTTTGAAATGTGAATGTTTCTCAGGTTCTCCATCTTTTTAGAATATGAACACATTCAATAGTCTTTTGTCTACCTACTTGCCTTCTGCTACAATATGCATGTGTCAAGTTGTTGGGCCTTAACTAGCAAACTTTCAATATTCATTAATCTGATGAACCTACACATTATCAGACATTCTTACACAGTGTAATGAAGTCAGTATTAAATAGACAACAGTAACTTGAGTGAATTTATTCATGATTTCGATATCAGTCATTCAGATCTTAGGGTACTTATTCAATGCCTATATAGCTGATGATATTAAAGAGAAGAAAACTGAAAAAAGAAAACCTCCATATACCAATTCTGTCTCTTTGAATGAATTTTCATGAGGTTTATGAAAAGAAAAATTGGATCAAGAAATTCAACAATCAGGTAAGGCATTGAAATGAACCTTGGGGAACTACACAACTTATAGGAAACAAAATCTTAACAAAAGTAGGATAAATCACAGACATTAAAATATGATTTATATGTTTAATAATGATAGAAACGTATATCAAGAACTAGTGAATAGAAAAAAAAAAAGGTTTCCACATCTATAACACTGAGGGCCCACATATAAACAGGTTTCTAATAAAAACTCATATTACACTCACAAATGAGACAATTTTTATAGAGTCACCCTACTCCTCAGCTTCTTTCAGCTTCTTCCTAATTCAACCATAGGGGCCAGAAGCTTCTGTCCATTGGTTGGGTGTAAATAACTGCATCTAACATTTTCATCTGCTTGATGGGTCTTTCAGAGGGCAGTCATGATAGGTCCATTTTTGTGAGCACACTGTAACATCAGTAGTAGTGTCAAGCACTAGGACCTCCCCTTGAGCTTAATAACAATTTGGACCTGACCAAGGACCTAATTTTCCTCAGGCTTTACTACATTTTTGCTCCTGCAATTCTTTTAGTCAGGAACAATTCTGGATCCAAGTTTTAGATTGTGGGATGGCAACCCCATCACTCTACTTGATACCCTGTCTTTCTACTGGAGGTGGGTCTACAAGTTCCATCTCCCCACTGTGGGGCATTCATTTTAGGTTCATCCCTTTGAGTCCTGGGAATCTCTCATCTTCCAGGTGTCTGGTACATTCTAAATGGTCCCCCTTCCTCAGCCTCCTACCTTCTGAGCTTGTCTTTTTTCATTCTTTCTGTTGGCCCTCATGGCTTCAGTCCTATTTTCCCTGACCAATATCTGATTATATTCCCCTCTTCCCCTTCCTGTTCCCTTTCCCACTCACATTGCTCCCTCCCCAATCCTATGATTGCTTTCTTCTCCCTACCTTATGAAATTGAGGCATCCTCACTTGGGTCTTCAGCTTCTTAACCTTCTTGAGTTCTGTGGATTGTATCCTGAGTAGTCTGTGCTTTTTTGGCTAATATACACTTATTAATAAATACATGCCATGCATGCCCTTTTTTTATCTGAGTTACCTCACTCAGAATGATATTTTCTTGTTCCATCTATTTGCCTAAAAATCTCATGATGTACTTGTTCTTAATAGCTGAGTGGTATATTCCACTGTGTAAATGAACCAAATTTTCTGTATGCAGCAATCTCAACTATCCTGATCACACAAGATCTCTCATACACTGAGCCACTAACCAGGTAGGATACACTAATTGATATCAGGCCTCCTACACACACACACACACACACACACACACACACACACATATGTATGTATATCAGAGGGTTTCTGGGTATGACTCAGTAATAGAAGATATACCTATCCCTCAAGAAAATGACGGCTCCAGTGAGTAAAGAGGGCTTATGTGCTGGGATTGGGTGTTGGGGACATCCTCTTGGAGATGGGGGTTAGGATGTGTGGGAGGTGGAAGAGTCAGAGGGAGTACTGGGAGGGGGATAAAATCTGGAGTGCAAAAAATATTAAATGAACATGGAAGAAAAATAAAATTAGAAAGAAAATGAAACAATTCAACTAATGCAAATGTGGTGGTTCAGATAAGAATGGCCCCAGATATGTTCATATATTTGAATGCTTTGTCAACAGAAATTAGAATTTTTATAAGACTAGGAGTAGCATTGTTGGTGTATAAATATCTTTGCAAAAAGAAATGTATTACTAGGGATGAAGTTTGAAGATCATGCCAGATGTGACTCACTCTGTCTCTCTCTGTCTCTGTTTGTCTCTCTATCTCTGTGTCTTTCTATCTCTGTCCCTCTCTGTTTGTCTCTGTCCCACTCTATGTCTCTATTTCATTCTCTCTGTCTCACTCACTTGCACACACACACTGTTTATCAGAATGTAACTCTAGGAATATCAGCTTTTACATCAGCTCCATGTCTCCTGCTAAGGTCCCCTGCCCCTCTTCTTTCCATCACATATCCAGGATCCTCCCTCACTATGCACTTTGGATTACTCTACCACCATAGTGGTTTTGAAGCATCCTTACTTGGGCCCTGTTGTATGTTTATATTTATGAGTTCCAAGGATTGTATACTGAGTATTCTGTAATTTATTTTTAATATGCATTTTTTAGTGAATACAAACCATGCATGTTATTTTGAGTCTGAGATACCTCAATCAGGATGATATTTTCAAACTCCATCCTTTTGTATTCAAATCTTATGATGTCCTTATTCTTAACAGATGAATAGTATACTATTGTGTAAATGAACCATATTTTACATATCCATTCTCTGTGTGACACTTCTGGGTGGTATCTAGATTCTGGTTATAACAAATAAGGCCATTAAGAACATAGTGGAGCCAGGCAGTGGAAGTGCATGCCTTTAACCTCAACACTTAGGAGGTAGAGGCAGGTGGATTTCTGAGTTCAAGGTCAGCCTNGTCTACAGAGTGAGTTTCAGGACAGCCAGAGATACACAGAGAAACCCTATCTCGAAAAACAAAACAAAACAAAACAAAAAATGAATATAGTGGATCATGTGCGCTTATGGCATGGTGGGGCACTTTTGGGTATATGCTCTGGAGTGGTACAGCTTAGTCTTCAGGTAGATTTATATCCAACTTTCTGAGGAACCTCCTGATTGAATTCAAAAGTGATTATACCAGTTTTTAATCCCACCACTATGGGTTTTTGGTTTGATTGATTTTCCTTCTTGTGCTCCCCACCCCTTGCCACATTTGTACCAAACACCTAGTAAGGTTCTTCAAAGCTCATCAACATCTTTGCAGTAGAATGGTGGTGCAGCCAGGACTAGACATACCATTATCTTAAAAAGTCATTTATTAATAATACATTTTTGTATTCCATAATCTGAAGATCTCTGAGGTTTCTATAGACCATCTATGATTCTGTCTTTAGCATATCTGATTTGCTTGTCTCTAGCTCTCCCATATTTACTTAACTTGGAAAGCATCCAATGAAATGAAATAAACCTTAACTTTTGTAATTAACTAAACTATTATTTAACATGACAAATAAGTTTGATTCAATAATTACTACCTTGCATTTCAAATTTGTCCTAAATACTTTCTAAAGAATCTTTGAAGAGAATTAGAATTTAACATATATTTTTAAGAATTAGATATTTACAATATATTTTAAAAGAATTTAAATGTGTATGCATAATTTATTGTACAAAATAAAACCTTAAAATTTTAACAATATAGAAAATCTGTACTATATAAAAGTGGCTTTTTGATATTCTTTAACTTAAAAGTAGATTCAATAATCTAACCTTAAACATACATTCTTATATCCTTGCTTTTCTTTTCACCCCTCCTTTCTTCTAATGTTAGATAGGAGAGAAAAAAGGAAAGATGAAAGGAAAAGAAAGATACAAAGATATCCCTGAATATAACCTTCCTTACCTTGCTTCCACCTGACCAATAGCATTAACAATTCTCCCAAAAAAAAGACCAAAATCCACTCATCATGCTTTTTGGGAATGGAGCATCCTTATTTTGAAATTGTTTCCTACTGTCAGAGTGTATATGGGTATTTGGGTATTGCAATACTTTTCATATGGGGTCCCAATGAAAACTGGGATGTTGGCCAGACTTATGAAGCTGGTTCTAATGATTGTTTTCCAGGTTTTTTGTGGTGAGAAGGTTCAGAGATTTTTAAAGTCCACCTATTTGCAAGTGTGCTCTGAGATATTGTCATTTTTACAAGCCTTGAATCCACCATTCCCTACCCAGTGTAGGATTGATGATACAGAAATGGTACTTCTTGCTACTTTTTTTTGATGGACAATTTTATTTCCTTTATTTTTTGTATTATACTATAATTATTTCAGTGTTTCTTTTTCCCTCTAAAAGCTCCCATATGTCTGCTCTTCTGCTTTTCCATTGATTTTTGTCAAGTGAATATATATATATATATATATATATATATTCCCAAGCAAAGTTTACTAAAAAATTCTACAATGAAGTGTAATAGAGCAATATTTCAAAATTAGTTTTAACATGCATAATTATATATATACACACACACACACTATATATATATATATATATATATATATATATATATATATATATTCCTTTACTTCTTTTATGAAACAATTATGCCGTGATTTGAAATAAGCTCAGTCACGGATATATGAGTATCTCCTATCAAGTGGATACTATATGATATGTGTCCTTCTAGAGGCCCATTTGAGAGTAGCAACAAACTGCTTTAGAATTCATAGACTGTTGCCCACCCAGTAACACAACTACCAATGGCACGCCCCAGAAAGGCACATACCTGAGGACTAAGTGTCTGAGGAATTCGTGTTGTTATGGAGAATGGCTCTGCTTGCTGTACTCCCAGTCCTCATATTCTCCCTAATCTAAATGTTGTGTAAAAACTCAGAGGGGCTTCCAGTCACTGACTGGGCAGTATTATTAACACAGTAATAATACGTAATCTTTTTTAAGCATTGCTGCTGGAGCAAATTAATGATACAATCACCAACATTGAAAAGAATTTAGAGATAATTACTGTCAGCAATGACCAACATTTTTAGAAAGAATTTGGAGATGTAGCTTGTTAATTCAGTTTGGTTAAGATTTTTTTCATGGCTCTACTGACAAAATCTTAGATATTAACTTGAAATTCTTAACTGTTGAACTAAGGACATTTTGTTTTCAGTGAACAAGAGCAATGGCAGCCCCACCAGCACTACCTGTCAGGACTTTTCTTCTTGAACTGGGCAAGTGACCAAGGTGATGATTAATTTCTTGTAGCTGTTAGTTCTCCACAGCTTCTAGATATGTTTTAAGAAAAACAATTGTGATCAGTAGATGTGCACACTGAGGATTTAAAGTTGTAATGACTGATAGATTTTTATTTAAAGGTTTAGATTTTTTATTATTTTAAGATTTATATAAGGTTACATTTTATGATAGCTAAAATAATTAATCTTATGTTTATTAACCACAAATTGCAACCTGTCAGTAAAAAGAAATGGCTGAGAAAATTACATAGCTTTCACATACTTTCTTAATCTGTAACAAGTGGCTTAGTTATGAATATGTGCAGGTTCTTGGGAACGATTTGTTTTCTCCTTCATGTGTAATATGTATGTTGTTTTCAAGTAAAGGTATTAGCAAACATATTTAAAAAAATAATCATTCATTAAAAGAAAATAGAACCCAATTACGTTGTAATGTTTATGTTACCTGAAAGATTTTGCTGAGATATGTAAGCAGTGAAAGGAAAATCAAAATGTTTCTTAGCTTGTCATGCTTCATTCACTGACTTTGTGTGTGTGTCTGTTTGTGTGTGGGGGGATTATTTCCCCTGTTTAACTTCCTTCTGCCTTCTCTCCAGCCCTCAAAGGCTTCCAGTAGACTCTTATAAGTGAGACAAAGTACTGTTCCTACTGAATCAACACTTTCTCCCTCATAGGTAGTCCGCTGTATGATAAATTGGTAACTCCATGGCCTAACTTCAGTTTAAACCCTCCAGACAAATCTAGCCTTCAACAAGCCCCATTAAGATATTTTTGTAAATTTCCTGAAAGAAACAATACAACAACAGAAAAGTAATTGATATACTTGGTATCTTTAACAGTTTTATATAATTGTAGCTACTAAATTTTGAAATACACAAAATTTTCCCATTTATGATAGGATGATGAATGTGACTATGATAATGCCTCTTGATACATTCCACAGCATGATGTGCATTGGGTACTTATTGAAAACACTTTTACAAGGTTAAATTAATGCAATTAATCTTACATAAAGCCAGTAATGATATTCCTTAACAGTAGGGTATGCAGAAATCCCTGAGTGACAATTGTGTATACTTTTGTTTACAATCTTAAATCAACATCGAAATTTAATTCCAGTGAATCAAAAATAGTAAGTAATACAATTTTTCTCCTCTGAAGATCAAGGCTCCTATTTAGGGCACACATCTGTGAAGTAAGACAAAGATGGAGACATTTGAAAGTAATATCGGATTTCTTTCATGTTTTCAGGTTTTTATACTGTTTGGATACATATCAATAATCTTTGTCATTAACTCTAATTTCATTTCATTTTACAGGAATCAACTTACCTGTTTAATAGACATTTTCAATATTTTTAGTAGGAATTCTTAGGAACATAGTCAGCATCACAAATTTGTCCCACATTTCTTCAGTAATATTTGTTACAGTCGCTGTATTTCATGGAAAAAAGTCAGAAGAGACAGCCACTATAATCATAGGAAAATGTCTGTGTTCATCAGGTCTTGTTCTTAGTTTGTAAATCCTGCTACTTTATCCCGAACTTCCTTACCAGAATGGAGATGCCATTCAGGGAAACATTCTTAAATAAGGTCAGATATTTTTACTGTGGATAAGATAATAACTATCCATCCCATATATCTGAGATACGGATTTAAAATTGGGAATATTAAAATTAGCATTGAATTATTACTAAAATTATTATCCTGTACAATGCAACTTGAATTTCACATAGTATGTTTATACTTGAAACATGTTAGTAAACACATTCCTGCAACTGTGTATCATGAAACTAAATGCAGTTGACACAGTTATATTGCAATTAACAGAAAAGAAAAAATGTTTTCTCCCATAAAAGATTAGCATACCCATAAAACCAGATACATAGAAACTAACAGAAAGTAGTGGAGAAGATCCTCAAACACATGGGCACAGGGGAAAATTTCCTGAACAGAATACCAATGGCTTATGCTCTAAGATCCACAATCAACAAATGAAACCTCATAAAATTGCAAAGTTTCTGTAAGGCAAAGTTCAATAGAACAAAGTGACAACCAGCAGGAAGGAACATAGTCTTTATCACTCTTCCATAGGACAGAGGGCTAATATCCAATATACACAAAAACTCAAGAATTTAGACGCCAAAGACCCAAATAACCCTATTAAAAGAGGGTACAGAGCTAAACAAAGAATTTTCAATTGAGGAATACTGAATGGCTGAGGAGCACCTAAAGAAATGTTCAACAACCTGAAGTCATCAGGGAAATGCAAATCAAAACAACCCTGAGATTACACCTCACACCAGTCAGATGACAGCAGATACTGGCAAGGATGTGGAGAAAAAAGAACACTCCTCCATTGCTGGTGGGATTGCAAACTTGTACAGTGACTGTAGAAATCAATCTGGCAGTTCCTCAGTAAATTGGAAATAGTCCTACCTGACTGAGGACCCAGCTATACAATTGCTGGTCATAAACCCAAAAGAAGTGCCAACATGTAACAAGCACACATGATCCACTATGTTCATAGCAGCATTATTTATAGTAGCCAGAAGCTGGAAAGAACCCACATATTCTTCAACAGAGGAATGGATACAAAAAAAAAAATCCTGAGCAAGGTAACTCATTCACAAAGGAACACACATGGAATGCACTCACTGATAAGTGGGAGTTAGTCCAAAATTTCAGAATACCCAAAATACAATTCACAGACCATGTGAATCTCAAGAAGAAGGAAGACCAAAGAGTGGATGTTTTAGTCCTTCATAGAAGGGAGAATGAAATAGTTAAGGGAGGAAATAAGGAGACAAATTATGGAGCAGAGACTGAAGGAAAGGCCATCCAGAGACTGCCCCACCTGGGGATCCATCCCACATACAGACATCACACTCAGAAGCTAATGCATATGCCAAGTGCTTACTGACAGGAACCTGATATAGCTTTCTCTTGAGAGGCTCTGACAGAACCTGACAGAGGAAGATCCTCACAGCAAACCACAGTACTGAGCATGGGTTCCCCAAAGAAGGAGTTAGAAAAAGGACTAAAGAAGCAGAAGGTATTTACAACCCATAAGAAGAACATCAAAATCAGCTAATCAGGGCCCCAGAGATCCCAGGCACTAAAACACTAACAAAAGAGAACAAAATAGAGGGACCCTTGTCTCTACCCACATATAAGCAGAGAATGGCACTGTTGGACATTGATGGGAAGAGAGGCCCTTGACCCTGTGAAGGCTCGAAGCCCCAGTGTAAGGGAAGGACATGGTGGTGATGTGGCAGTGGGAGGTTGGGATAGGGAAAGGGAAGATAGAATAGGGAGTTTCCAGATGGGAAACAAGGAAAGGGGATAAAATTTGAAATGAAAATAAAGAAAATATTCAATAAAAATTATTTACATACCCAGTGCTCCTGTCAGATTCTGCAGGTAATTCAATTCATTGACAATCTTCGCTTTCAATATGATGGTGGTATTTGAGACAAAATGTAGCACAATAAAAAAGCTATTTGGTCCTGTTAATAAATAAATTTTCTTTCATAACAACATGATATAGCATTTCCTATTTATTTATTTATTATTTAGTTTCGAGATTTTAATAAAGTTATGACATTTGAAATGTCCCTTACACCATAAAAATCTGCTTCAAATTCATGACTATGGTTTTTACTGATTATAAAAATTGGCTTAAACTTTTCATATTATTATAAAAGTTATTCTATATTTTATATTATACCAATTATGTATTATTTTACTAAAATAATAATTTATATCATATGAATTATAGCCCTTTAAATTCATATAATAGTATCTAGATATAATTCGTACTTTTAAAATATATTATTTTCAAAACAGTATAAATTTTGTTTGTTTGTTTGTTTGTTTATGCAAAGCCATCACAGGGGTGGAGAAACACCCCTCAGAATAGATTCTCCTCAGGCCAAACAGCCTCCACTGCACTGCTTGTAGGACTTAAACTTATGAGAGCTGTCACATAAAAACAGCAGAAATATTTCATGACAATCCCATTATCCCTAGCATAGTACAACCTACATTATCATTTCTGCATTAAATTATTGAATCAGAAAAATATTTCCTCATCTTCTAGCATGAAATCTAAAAAAATCTAGTGTATGCCTATATCTGACCAACTTTAGCAAAACCTGTATTTATTTATTTATTTATTTGATTTTTTTTTTTTCTTTTTTGCCACCTAGCAATTTTCACTCATAAGTGTATTACCCCTATCCTACTGGTGGAGAATAAATAATGGGTATTAGCTTAATCGTTTTCTTCAGGCATGGACTGAGATGGGAGGAATGAGGATGGCAAGACAAGTTCCCCCAGCAGTGATTGAGCTCAAGTCTGGAGCCACTCCCATTGGCGTCCAGCAGTACCCCATGAACAGAGAAGCACAAGAGGACATATGCCCTCACATTACCAGACTGCTTCAGCAAGGGATCTTGATCCCATGCAAGTCCCCTTGGAACATTCCCCTACTACCAGTAAAGAAACCAGGAACAAATGACTATGACCCAGTCCAAGCCCTTAGGGAAGTCAATAAGAGAACTCAAGACCCCACAGTGCCAAACCCTTATAGCCTGCTCAGCACACTGCCACCTGAGCAAACCTGGGATATGGTCTTAGATCTTAAAGATGCTTTCTTCTGTGTGAGGCTACAACCCAATAGCCAACCCCTGTTTGCCTTCAAGTGGCAAGATACAGAAAGTGGAATAACCGGGCAGCTCACATGGACAAGACTACCTCGGGGATTCAAGAATTCACTCACCTTGTTTGACTAGGCCTTACACTGAGATCTTGTCTCTTTTCCAGCCAATAATCCCCAGGTGACACTTTTGCAGTTCGTTGATGACCTTTTACTAGCTGCTGAAACATGTGAGGAGTGGGAACTTGGGACTCAGAACATCCTGGTTGAGTTGGGTGACCTGGGGTATCAGGTTTCGGCTAAAAAGGCATAGTTATGCTGAACGGAAGTGACCTACTTGGGATATATCCTGAAGAATGGACAATGATAGCTCACAGATGCCAAAAAACGGACAGTGATGCAGATCCTGACCCCGACCACCCCTCGCCATGTAAGAGAATTTTTGGGGATGGTGGGATTCTGTAGACTTTGGATCCCGGGATTTGCCACTATAGTGGCCCCATTGTACCCCCAAACTGAAGAAAAAGAGGAATTCACCTGGACCCAAGAACATCAATTGGCATTTGAGACTCTAAAAAAGGCCCTGCTGTAGGCCCCTGCCCTAGCACTGCCAAATCTGAACAAGCCTTTCACCCTGTACATCGACAAAAGGAACGGAGTAGCAAGGGGTGTCCTTACTCAAGCTTTAGGGCCCCGGAAGTGTTCAGTAGCTTATCTATCAATGAAACTGGACCCTGTGGCTAGTGGGTGGCCTTCCTGCCTAAGAGTGATAGGGGCTGCACCTGTGTTGGTAAAAGATGCTGATAAGCTGACCATTGGCCAGAGTATCACTGTGGTGGCCACACACTTGCCTGAGGGTATTATCAGGCAGCCCCTGGACCTCTGGATGACCAACGCCCAAATGACATACTATCAAAGTTTGCTGCTGATGGATCAAGTGACCTTTGCTCCCCCTGTCATCCTCAACCCCGCTACCTTACTACCTGAAGCTGGAGAGACCCCTGTACACAAATGTGAGGAGGTACTGGCAGAAGAAACCAGAATTCAGACAGACCTCTCACACCAACTGCGGCCGGGAGCAGTGACCTGGTTCACAGATGGAAGCAGCTTCATGGTGGAAGGTAAGTGCAGAACAGGGGCACTGGTAGTGGATGGGAAATCTGTCATTTGGGCCAGCAGTCTGCCTGAGGGAACATCAGTCCAGAGAGTGGAGTTCATCGCTCTAACCCAGGCTTTAAGGATGGCAGAAGGAAAGGCTATTAACATTTACACTGACAATCTATATGCCTTCCCTATGGCTCATGTCCATGGGGCAATCTACAGACAGTGTGGACTATTGAATTCCGCTGGGAAGGACATTAAAAATAAGGAGGAGATCCTTAGCTTGTTAGAAGCCATCCACCTGCCTCACAGAGTGGTGATTATCCACTGCCCAGGACATCAGAAGGGGGCGGGACCAATAGAAAAAGGGAACCACATGGCAGACCAAGTAGCTAAAGAGGCAGCCCAAGGGCCAATGACTTTGGTAATTAAAACTTCACCCTAGCTGGTTAAAGAAGGGATAGAGAAAGAAATCCTCACAGAAAAAGAGGGGCTGAAATACCTGGCTGACATACTCTGCCTCACTCACTTAGGATCCAAAAAGATGATAAAACTGGTCAATAGGTCCCCCTATCATAGTCCCAGACTACAGAAAGCTGTAGAGGACATAGTGAAAAACTGACAAGCCTGTGTGCTCACCAATGCAGGATCCAGCAGGCTCCATGGCAGAAGGCACATGCAAGGAAACAGACCTGGGACCTACTGGGAAACCAACTTTACTGAGGTAAAACCAGCCCGGTATGGAAATAAATGTTTTTTAGTCTTTATAGACACTTTTTCAGGGTGAGTCAAGCCGTTCCCCGCCAAGAAAGAGATAGCTAATGTGGTGACCAAGAAGATACTCAAAGAAATTCTTCCTCATTTGGGGGTACCCAAGGTAATCAGTTCAGATAACAGACCTGCCTTTGTCTCCCAGGTAAGTCAGGAATTGGCCAGACAGCTGGTGATAAATTGGAAGTTACATTGTGCATACCAACACCAGAGTTCAGGACAGGTAGAGAGAATGAATAGAACTCTAAAAGAGATCCTAACCAAAATGACCTTAGAAACTGGCAGAAACGATTAGACAGCCCTTCTCCCTTATGCTTTATTCAGGGCCTGGATTACCCCCAGAGCCTCTGGTTTAACAGCCTTTGAATTAATGTATGGGGCGTCTCCACCCATCTATGTGACAGTAGGGAGTAAAACTTGCCCAGATGCCGCAACCCCGCACTCTGACCAGCAGAGACAGGAAAAATGACACAAACGCTAAGGAAGTTTTCTCCAACTTCTTTCTCAAACAGATTTCTCAAACAACATTCTCAAAACATCATTCTCTTTCCTCCCCCCGGGGCACATCCTGTTTTTGTTTTTTAGCAGTCTGAATACAGAGGTGCTCGCATTTCGGGGGTACTGTCCCTACACAGGTACCCTGCCCGGTCACTTTGGTCAGGGTCAATCTGCCCATGCCTCCGCAGTCAAGTTCACAACTGCACTAATTTCTCCTTGGCCACTAATGGGGCATGGTGGGCCTGGAGCATTGGGCTCACCCCATGCATAGCTACTGGCATTTTCAACGACTCTGGTGACTTTTGTGTATTAGTTCAGCTATTTCCCAGAATTTACTACCATGAGCCTGAAGGACTAAAAGATCATTTTGATAATCAGCTGACTAGGTACAGGTGAGAACCGGTTACTCTCACTCTAGCCATGCTCTTGGGAGCAGGAGTGGCAGCAGGAATCGGAACTGGTACTGCTGCCCTGATCACATGAGACCAACATCTCGCTGCATTATGTGTGGCTGTTAATGAAGATATTGAGGCTATACAAAAGTCTGTCAGTGTCTTGGAAAAATCCCTAACCTCCCTTTCTGAGGTCATGTTGCAGAGTAGGAGAGACTTAGACCTCTTATTCCTTAAAGAAGGGGGTCTCTGTGCAGTTCTAAAGGAAGAGTGTTGCATCTATGCAGGTCACACAGGAATAGTTAGGGATTCCATGCAGAGACTCAAAGAAAGACTAGAGAGAACAAAACAGGATTGAGAAACCCACCAAGGACAGTATGAATCCTGGTTCACCAGCTCCCCCTGGCTGACCACTCTGTGGTCGTCCATCACTGGGCCACTGATAATTCTGCTTTTGCTCTTAACTTTTGGAACCTGCTTGATGAATCGACTAGTTGCCTTTGTTAGAGACAGAATTAATACAGTACAGTTTACAGTATTTAGGCATCAATATCAGACTCTGAGTCTTCAAGAAGAAGATAACCTTTAGAATACTAGGATTAGAAATATTAAGTAGAAAAAAAGAGGTGAATAAAGGGAAATGAAATTTTAGATAAAATTTGAGGCCTGATTTATGTAACTTATGTCAAATAGTCCAAAGAAAAAGTTGTTTGCAAGCTTAGAAACCTGAGGCTGAGAACATAGTGGAACAGGCCCAGGCACATCCAGGCTGGCCCACTGTTAAAACATTCCTGGGGCTGACTGGCCATAAAATAGAAGAAGAGTGCAGGAACTTGTCCAGGCTATCCTGACTGAGTCATCAGCCATCTGGCACCTCTTTCTGCCCATTTCCCTCCTGACACAGTTTAAAGTTATATGTTAACCAAATGTTCTGCTGACCTAGATAAGCATCTGCCCCTCAGGTCTCCTGACATCCTGACTTGCACGTACCATTCTGCTAAGGTTTAATCGTTTTTACTGATGTTCAAATGAGCCAATCGGGTGAAACTGTGGCAATTCCTCCTAGCCCCCGACCCTCTTTCTATAAAAACCCCTAGCTTTTGAGCCTCATGGTCAATTCCTCTGTCTCCTGCATGAGATACGTATCAGCCCGGAGCATCACCATTAAACTAGCTCGTGTTTTTGCATCAAGATGGTCTCTCATGTTTCCTTGGGTGGGCCCTTTCCCGAGACTCAAGTGGGGGTCCCCGAAAGGGGGTCCTACAAGATCAACTTACCATAGGTGTGTGGGTTCCTTTCTGGGTCTTCAATACTATTCCATTGGTCTACCTGTCTGTCCCTGTACCCATACCATGCATTTTTTAAAATCACAATTGATATGATATGCACCCACTGATAAGTGGATATTAGCCCAGAAACTTAGAATATCCAAGATACAATTTGCAAAACACATGAAACTCAAGAAGAAGTAAGACCAATGTGTGAATGCTTTGCTCCTTCTTAGAATGGGGGACAAAATACACATGGAAGGAGTTACAGAGACAAAGTTCAGTGCTGAGACACAAGGAAGGACCACCAAGAGACGGCCCACCTGGGGATCCATCCCATATACAACCACCAAACCCAGACACTATGGCATATGCCAGAAAGATTTTGCTGACAGGACCCTGTTATAGGTCTCTCTTATGAGGTCATGCCAAATAGTGCCTGTCAAATAGAAAAGTGGATGATCACACTCATCTATTGGATGGAAAACAGGGGCTCTAATGAAGGAGTTAGAGAAAGTACCCAAGGAGCTAAAGGATTCTGCAACCCTATTGGAGGATCAACAATATGAACTAACCAGTACCCTCCAGAGTTGTCTCTCCAGTATGTAGCAGAGGATGGCCTAGTTGGCCATCAATTGGAGGAGAGGTCATTAGTCTTGTGAAGATCATATGCCCCAGTACAAGGGAATGCCAGGGCCAGGGAGTGGGAGTAGGTGGGTTAAGGAGAAAGGAGGGAGGAGGGTATAGGGGGTTTTAGGGATTGCATTTGAAATGTAAATGAAGAAAGTATCTAATAAAAAATTATATTGGAAAAAAATAAAATAAATCACATACTCATCTCATTAGATGCAAAAAAACGCTTTTGAAAAAATACAGTGTGCCTTCACAGTAAAATTCCTAGAGAAACTAGAGTTATCAGGATTGTATCTCAGTTTGATAAATGCAATAAATATGAAGCCAATGACCACCATTATTCTAAACAAGAAACAAATTGAAGTATTTACACTAAAATCAGGAAAAAGAAAAGGATAATCCTTCTCCTACCTCATGTTCATGATAGTATTTAAGTCTTGGCTGGACCAATAGGACAACTGGAGCTGAAAAAAGAAGATACAAACAGAAATGTGAAAGTTTTTATTTGCATGTAATGTGATTTCATACACACACACACACACACACACACACACACACACACACAAACTGAAAGCTCTACAAGAAAATGTCTGCAGCTGAAAAACACATTCATCAAGTTAACAAAATACAAAAGGAACATTCTAAAACATTCTAAAATGTGAGACTCCTGGATACCAAAATCAAACACACAGAGAAGAGAATCAGGGAATTCCATTCAAACTATCCTCAAAAACACCTTTTATAAACTGCACCAAGGGAGGGAATACACCAGGAAAATGAGAAATTTCAGCTACAGAACAAAAAAATTAAAGAGGACAGCAGAAGTTAAAACGAACCACTTTGGTACTCCATTTTCCTGATACCCTGCCTTGTAAATAATCCACTTCTCTCACACTGTAGATTTTTGAGTATATATTTTTCTCCGCATCAGCCTATTACTTACTGCTTAAGAGAGACTTTACTCTGTTCTCTTCATAGTCCCCCACAGCAGAGATGCTCTTTAAAGGTTTGTTGTGCTTATGCATTAACCTGCAAGGTTCTCTAAAACTTGAAGAGCCTTGAAAATTTCAAATGCAGGATGACAACAGGACAGCACAGTTCACTACTATCATAACAATTAGGTTTACACATATTCACAATATTCAAGTATTTTCAAACACTTTTAATTATATCCAATTGAGATTTGAAATGTTTTATACAAAACTTGTAAATCCTCATAATTTGACATATGATATATTTCAGAGAAAATAAATTCAGAGATGTTTGAAAATTCTAACAAACTATAAATCAGCATCATCTACAAGTATAGGGTAAATATGAGAACAGTTTAGAAATTATACATAATGGGGGAGACCAATTGTGGAGTTATTTCCAAAAGTAACAGTGCACCTAATCTCATTTACCTTGAACATAGCAATATTATTATCACAGGCACAGAAAGTCTTCTCACTTTCATTAATTTCAGGTTGAAATTTTTGATAGTAAAAGAAGCCACTTCCAAATTTTACTGTCTCTGCAAATTTTGTTTTTCTCAGAGAAGTCAATGGCCAGTTAAAAACATACTTGTTGTCCATTCTCTGCAAGAGGACAACACAACCCAAGGAGGAGGGAGAGAATAAGGAAGCCAGAATAAGCAGCATTTGATACAGAGCAGCAAGGAACTTGGACTACAATCCAGGTAGAAATCCAGAGAGGCATTTCTGAAAACAACAAGACTCTTTCCTTTACCTTCCATCTAAAAAGCATTTCTAGACTTTGTTGCTAAGGCAGAAATGGAAGAGCTTGTTGCCTGTTGAAATTAATTTTAAACTAGTTTTTCTCTTATTGGATATTTTCTTTATTTACATTTCACAAGTTATCTCCTTTCCAGTTTGCCCCTCTGGAATCCCCTATCTCATCCCTGCTCTCTCTTCCGCTATGAAGGTACCACTCCTACTCCTGCCTTCACGCCCTGGCATTCCCCTGCACTGGAGCATAGAACCCCTCAGGCCCAAGGGCTGTTCCTTCCACATATGTCAAACAAGGCTATCCCCTAACACATATGGAGCCAAAGACATGGGCATTTCCATGTGTACTTTTTGCTTGGTGGTCCATTCTCCAGGAGCTCTGAGGAAGCGGTCTGGCAAATTAACACTTGCTCTACCCATGGAGATGTAAACCACCCCCACCCCAGCTCCTTCAGTCCCTTCTCTATCTCCTTCAACAGACTCCCAGCTATCAGTCCAATGGTAAGCTGTGAGTATACACCTTACTATTTGTGAGGTTCTGGCAGACTCAGAAGACAGCCATATCAGGCTCCCATCAACAAGCATGACCCAGTATACACAATAGTGTCTTCCAGGTTTGATAACTATAAATGGGACAGATCTGCAGGTGGGTCAGTCTCTGGATGTCCTTACCTTCAGTCTCTGCTCCACACTTTATCTCCATATTTCCTCCTGTGAGTATTTTGTTACTCCTTCTAAGAAGTGCTGAAGCATCCAGACTTTCTTTGAGCCAAATTCGCATTGCAATATTTTCAAACACCACCCTTTAATTATTAAAAATATCTGCTCAACACTCAAGACACATGGAATCTTACAGGTTTTACCAGAGTAAGAGCATTTGATACTTAGGATGGGAGGAAGGAAGGAAGGAAGGAAGGAAGGAAGGAAGGAAGGAAGGAAGGAAGGAAGGGAGGGAGGGAAGGAGGGAGGGAAGGAGGATAGTTTATAAAGAGTCATGTGTCCCTGTTAAATAGAAAAGCATGAAATAGAAAAGGTATGAAAGAAAGCAATAGGATACTTAAAATCAATAAAAATCTAATGTCTTTCAAGGACTTCAAGATATGTAATTTCAAAGGTAATTAAACCCATGCGAGACAATCCACACTTTTTAAAAAGCACACTTTCCAGTTAGAAACATTTTCTCAATAGGTTGAAATGATACATAAATGAAATAAACTTTTTTTTGGACTAAAAGTAACTACTATACAGCAACTGCAATGTTTTAGAGGCATCTAATGTACTAAGAAATAAATGCATGGCATCTTTCTCAGGAATGATAGATAAGTTGCTAAATTTCAGATTTTACTTCATTTAATTTTAGGTTTTTAAATTTACACTCATGTAACTATGAGAGAGAAAGAGAGAAAGAGAGAAAAGTTTTCTATCATATAAACTAGATGTGGGAGTCTGGTGTAGCCTATAAACAGGAAAGCATTGTGAAAAGACACATGGAGAAATGGTAGCATTTTGAGATCAGTTTAATATGGGTTACATAGGAGACCTTAGTAAAAGTTATATTCTTTAAAAAGATGCGGAAAGACTTACTATTTTGGTTTTATAAGTGAAATCATGAGTAGGGTGAAAGCATTGAAAGCACAGTGTTCTACCATAGGGACTCTCATTCCTCATGTCACAGGGAGCAAGAGCACAAGTGGTCCACAGCAGGATGGAGACCATGACTTTTCCTATCACAGTAATCAAGAACACAGATGACCCACAGCTGAATAAAAGCCTAACTACTCTTCTTGATAGGGATCAAGAGCACAGAGTCACTGTAACATCTTGCAATCCAACCAGCAGTGGTCATCCTCCTGGAGACAGGGTGGAGTATTGGGGTGGTGGGGAATGTGGAGCAGAACGACTGTGGATTGTGTCGTGGGGAATGGAATATGGAGTGTAAAAACTAAATTAAAATTAAAATTAAATTAAAATAAAAAACATTCAAACAAACAAGCTTGATAGACTGAGCTTGTTAACTCTTTAGAATTCATAAAGTTGAAGATAAGGGCCAACTCCTGGAAGATGTCATCTCCAACACAAAAGGGCATTGGCACAGGAATGATTCTGTGTATACTTAGACACTAAGACAAAATAAACATGTGTATTTTGAGCGGGTAATTATCAGTCAAATTTCTAGAAACAAAGGAATAATAATCATTTTCTTTTACACTTTACAAGAAATTAAAGAAGTTGGATTGAATTTTTTCACTCACCATTACTAATTAGCATGAAATAGCTGTATTAGTTTTAGTATCTTTTTCCCAAAAAGTAATTTAGGAAACACAGTGACAGCATATAGCTTCATTTTCAATTTTCTTTCCATTATAATATTCTACAATTATCAGTAATCTTTAACTTTTATCTAACTTTGTATTCCTTCAAGCAACTGGACAAAGTAAAACACACATTTCCTCATTTTCATAAAACAGTACTTATTTTTGCTTTGATAACTCTTTAAATATGAACGAATATTCTTTTTTTATCCCCAGGATACTGCAGCCTGTTCATTCCTGCCTCCACACACTTACTCTTTATTAATCTGTAGTACCCTTTACCACTCTCCTTTTATTTCCCTGGGCTTCTGCCTCTTGTTCCCAATTGGTTCTTTGCTTCTTAACTACTCAACCTTCCATTAGCCCATCTCCATTCCTTTATGTCAGCAACTGATATGCAGAAACACTTTCTATCAGGAAATCCTAGTGGCCACATTGGGATGGGATTCAGGTAGGTGATTTTCACTATCCTTTCTGACCCCCTATCAAAATCTCCCCAGACATATTTTTAGTCCTTCAGCAACATGCCATCAGGGGCCTCTCCTCCCAGCCTACCTCTATTTTCTGGAGCTGTCTTTCCTAGGTGAAAATCCTGATGTCACAATCCACCCCCTGCTCTTTTCTACTGCTTCTTCCAGGCAATCCTTTCAGCTCATCGCTATTCCTTGTGTAACCTACCTACACAGAGAAGCACTCATGACCCCAAAGCAACAACATTTTCTCTAGGATCCAGAGTGGGAAACTACCACCAAAGAATGCAAAACTCACCCAATGAAGATGATACCAATATTTATTTTTAAAAAAATGCCTCAAGTATCATAATTCTAGATGCCTAGATCCCAGTGCAAGCACACAATCATGAACATCTAAGAGAAAATGGGACTTCAAAATAGATTTATAAATATATTTAAGAACCTTAAAGGATGTAAATAAAGGCCTTAAGTATAAATATGAAAAGATAAGAAAATAGTTTAATAACATAAAATAGCAGTTCAAAATATGAAAGAAATAGAATATCTCTCTCTCTCTCTCTCTCTCTCTCTCTCTCTCTCTCACACACACACACACACACACACA
>NW_018393417.1:44712-49690 GCF_900095145.1 Mus pahari
CACACACACACACACACACACACATACACACACACACACACACACAGACATGCACACTGAAACAAACTACTGGAATTTGAAAACTTAGCAGAATATATAGATGTATCTTTGCCAATAAATTACAAATATGAAATAGAGAATTTTAGCTGTTGAATAAAATGTAGACAAAAGGTATCTAGTCACTGTTGTGAGGAGAATCCTGATTATCTCTTATAACAGAAAATATTTAATCGAGGTCTTTCTAACAGTTTCAGAAGTTTAGACCACTATAATAATCCCAGGAGGCATTTCATAAGTAAGAATGCTGGTTGGAAAATGTAATGCTTGAGGAAGAGTTAAGAACTTTATTCTGACCCTTAAGATTCATAGAAAAAGTCTTAGTTTATCATAGGCTTTTGAAACCTCAAAGTTCACCACTAGTGATTCATTTTCTCCAACAAGACAACATCTCCTCATGAGAAAAATAGTAAACCACAGATACCAACCCAGATTACTATATCTAGCAAAACTATCAATCACAATGAACAGAGGGGGAAGTGAAAACCAATCCACATTCCACAATAAAATCAATTTTAAGCCATTTTTATCTACTAATGCAGCTCTATAAATGCATTAGAAGGAAAAATTCATTTTAAAGAGATTAACTGGAAAAAAAACACATAAAAATGATTAATTCCAGGACAGAAAAATCAAAAGAAAGAGAAAAAATACCATTCCACTAATACATATGACAGTATGGAAGTAATTAATAAATACTACTTATTGATAACTCTCAACTTTATTGATCTCTATTATCCAACAAAGAGATACAGAACAACATATTGGATCAGAATACAGCATCCATCTTTTTGCTACGTTTAAGAAAAACATCCCACCATCCAGAATAGGTTTGATTTCAGGGTTAAAATTGCAGAAGAAAATGTATTTCAAGAAAATGGTTCCAAGTGGCAAGCAGATATAACTTATCTGATAAAATAGACATCAAAATAAAACTAATCAGAAAAAAATGATAAAGATGCTACATATTCATCAAAAGAAAAGTCAACTAAGAGGACATTGTAATTCTAAATATCTATGCATTCAAGTTCATAAAAGGAACACTACTACAACTAAAATCACATATTACCATAACACAATGATAGTGGATAATTCCAATGTCTCATTTGCATCGAAAGGCCAGACCGAAACATAAACAGAAATTCTAAAGTTCAATAAAGCCATCAAATAAATGGACCTAGCAGACACTAACAGAATATTTCAACCAAGTATTACACACATGCGCTCGTGTACGCGTGTGTGTGTGCGCGCACACACACACACACACACACACACAATCACACAATCACACACCAGATATAAAAATATTAAAATAACACTCTGCTTCCAATTTGGTTGTCGATTAAATTTGGATATTAAAAACAATGGGAATGTTACAATCTCATGGAAGCAGACCAACTCTCTACAGAATGAAAAGTGAGCCAAGGTAGAAATCAAGAAGCTGACCCAGAGAATCAGGGCCCAAGAAGTATGGCAACACATGTGTAAGCTGGCCCTGTCCCTTGATGGGGAGAGAGCTGTGCTGGAGAGCTGTCCCTGGTTGACTGAATGCAGGAGAGATGGTGGGCAAACCAACTTGGTTACAGTCCAGGCCGAAATCCAGGGCTTTGAGTTGGCCCATCCCAACATCTAATTCCATCACTGAACAGCTGCATTATGTGAAGAGGCCAGGCCTGCTCAATCAGCATCTCTATGACAGTGGGCAAATGAGGATATCTTAGAGGAGTCCCTCTCAGTGAGGATCCAGTGTAGATAATGTAGGAGAATTTGAGGGCCTTAAACCAGACCAATGACTCACTAAAATTGTTTAGATAAAGCCCCAGCTTCCATGGCAAGAGTTTTAAATTTTGGGGAGGATGGGTGGAGATGTAATGGCAGAAAGCAGACATGGAGGGACTGGGATGTTTGTGGGATTGTGGTACATAATGTGAAATTCACAAAAAAAGGAATAAAAATGAAAAAACAAAAAATGTTTAGAATTGAATTAAAACAAAATCACAACACACCATTTCTGTGGGACATAATGAAGGCAGTTATACGAGGCAAGTTCATAACAATAAGTCCAGATATCAGAGAACATGAGAGAGATCTCTTATTAGTGACTTATCAACACTTCTGTACACATTAGAAAAACAAGAAGAAATTATGTCCAAAATGGGTTATGCTAAAGGGAATAAAAGAAAGTGTATAATTCTCCAAATATGTGTTGTTGTATCCTGGGAACACTGATTGTTTCAGTTGTGAAAATATATCACATTATTAATATTAACTGTTTGGGATATAAAGTTATTTTGAAAGCAACTCACTAAAGAACTAATGTTCAACACCTTTAATTTGTCACCCCATTGATATATTTGACATGTACTGGATTTAATACAAAAACATGTGCTTTCACATTGTGGTTATAGCTGGCTATGCATTTCTATTATAATATTCTTGAGATCATATTTCCTGGAATCATCTAATTCTAGGGAAAACTGTACCAGAATTTTCAAAAGTTTCACATAACTGTATAATTTTATCTGACTGTAAGTCTCTCCTATTGTTGACTCATTAGTGAAAAGCTGTGTTTTCCAAAATGAGCTGCCAAGAGTTTCGCTGATTTTATTTCTGCCTCAGATGGTTAGATAACAAGGGAGTGTGTGTGTGTGTGTGTGTGTGTGTGTGTAGGGGTGGTTATTGATGACAAACAGTAATAGTCAGTTATTTGCTCCTCTTGTGACACTAGGGATAAACGATTACCACTGGAACATTTGGAGCAGAAATGAAGATTCACATATTAGCTTAAGTAGCACTGTACGTGCCTGCCTTGCCAATCACAGGTGTGCTTAATTAAGCAGCACTGCACTCTGTGTCCCAAGACACACGTGGGCTTAAGCAGCACTGTTTTGTCTCCACCTTTGATGCTTGCTTGGGTCCTGGCACCCTGACTAAGGTCAGCAACCAAAGACAAACACAAACAAAGTAAAGCAGATGGGAGTTTTCTACTACTATCCTGGCACATCACCCTGTTTATTAGGTAAGTACACTGGTATAGTTTAGATACAGTTTATCTAATTTCAGTAGGAGGCAAGCCCCAGGCTGCAATTATCTGGGAGGAGAAAGCATAGTTGTTTTTCTTTGTACATATTGGTCCTTTGTCCATACACACTCATGTTGAGTCCCTAGAGGAAAATGAGAGTTTTACTAACCCTCTTAATCTTGAAGCCCTTGGGAAGACGGTTTTTGATGTCCCAGTAGGATCAAGGTCCTAATGTCTTCTACATGGCTGTGTGCCCATGTCATCAATGCACATTTACTCTGGGACTTTGTCACTCAGAGCTTTCTCCCCTCTACAATGATTTCACTGTCCCACATCACAAGTGTGTTTATATAATGCTGTATTTGCTGTACTAAGTTTATAAATATATTTGCATTGTAAATATATATGAAGCAAAATTTTTCCATATGTTAATAAAAGGCACAAAGACCAGCAGAAAAGAACAGTAGAAGCATTCAACTTGATCTCTGTGACAAGCAGAAGAGAAACAAAGAACAGGATTTCCTGTGTACTTTGCCACTTCTCTCTGTATGGACAATGTTCTTTATTCTGAGTCAGCCTGCTCTGACCTTTGACATTTGCTGTACTAATGGAACATTTGCCACAGCAGTGGGACACAGTGTTTCTTGTTTAGCTTGGTTATAAAGAAGTTTATGATATTATTCTTTTCTGGATGAAACTTATGGGATGATGGGCATTTCCTGCCCCAAATATTAACAGGGATATTTAATAACAGTTTGATTTTAGAATGCATACCGAGTCCTATTTAATTATTTTAATATCTTTTCTAAGCTATACCAAAGGTAAGTTTCACATTTAATATAACAAAATTATTGTAGCAAACACATGTGTGTGTTCTAGGTGGGCAGGTGAATCATGTTTCCCATTTCTCTACTGTCATATGTAGGTGCCCTAGGTCATGCCTCATGTATGTTACACCTTAAATTATAACATAGGACCTATTTCAGAGTTACTAGACATTTTTCACACATAAGTCTAAAAGATGAAGGCTAGTTTCTTCCATAAATTAATTGAATGTTCTTATAGCTAGATATTTAACGAGACTAACCTTGAAATTAGATCTCCATTTGCAAAGAAGCTAGAAACATTTCTATCCATTCCAGATATTGTAGTGGTATCAGATAAGACAGTGTAAAAGTCACTGATCAATAAAGAAACACTGAAAATTTTATAATTATAATTCTTATAGGCTACAATGTTACATGTTTTTCAATGTGGGTATTTAACTATGTTCTCAAGGAAACAGGGGCATCAAATTTTTATTTGGAAAATTCATTAATATTATAAAGAAAGCTGATGAATCATAATCACTTCATATCTTTAATGTTCCACCTCCACTTTATAAAAGACACTGTAAGATGAGTTTAAGAAGCTAAATAAATATTAAGCTTTCCTTTTAAACCTTCAAACCCTTATCAGTTTGTTAACTGATATTAAGATTACAAGACTTTTTAGTTTAAAATTTTTCTCATGTAAAGTATGCCTAGAAAATCAACTTTGCAACTCTGAATGTCTCTATTTATTGGTAGGAGTAAATGTTCAAGTCTTACAAGTACCTATACACTTAATTTTTTTTAGTATTTAATATTTAATAATATTCACTGTAGTCCTCCTGACTTACAATTTTAGAACACCTACTATTTTCTATTTAAGAATGATGAGACATGAAAAAACAAAAAGCAGGTTCTGGGTCTCTAGGGAATTAATGTACGTTTTGGTATTCCTAGAGCTGTGGTATAGCAATGTGAAACAGTGCCATACAAGTGGGGTATTGGAGATACCAGATACTGTTATAGCAATCAACTGATAAAAACTGGTGTGTATATATATATATATATATATATATATATATATATATAT
>NW_018393417.1:51640-57274 GCF_900095145.1 Mus pahari
GAAGTGGGTTTCAGGAGGAATCACTTTTGAGTTTATTGAATTTAATGATAACATGCACAAATGGCTAAACTGAATATTTTAATATGCATGCATATATTAACCTCAGATTAATTCAGTATTGCTTTCTGAAATTTTACTGAATTATTGAAAATTAATCTGCACAATATAATTTTTTAAGGAAGGAAAACTTCATGATTCAGAGAAGTGATTTCGTTTATGTCACACCTTTAATTCCAACAAAAAGACAAGTTTTCAAATCTGTGTTCAGAATTTGCTTATTCTGATAAGCTTCCAATCTCATCACTTTATGGGAAGTCTGGCTCCTGCCATGAGTCATCATTTGAATTGCTGCTTCCTGTGTTTCATTGTGTTGTCTTTTGAGTCCTAGAAAATACATATTGCCTTTAATATGATTTATTTCATTATTAACACATACTTAAACTTTCTACTATATTGCGATTTTCTATTTCCTCTTGTGTCGTTTTAAAACACACATTAATGATGAATACATGGTGAGTCTACCATTCAGCAGAGCAAGAGAGATGATTTTACTTTCAGGAATGTTGATCATTTAGTGGAATTGCCCTTTCCTTTTTCTACTACCATAGTGTTGAAAGATTTTGGTTAAGGAATGTCTGTTTCATCACATGTTATACTCAGAATCCAGGCCAATTGTTCTTTATTCAACAAAATTCATTTCAAACTGAACATCCTGTCCTTAGCTTGAAACAGCTGAGAACTCTGAGAGACAAAGAACAATGTGTTGCTTTTATCTTACTGTTTGCTTTGTGCTCAATGCTGCTCTTTAACATTTCGCAAACATTATGGTGCTTCCATTACTTCAGATAATGAATCAATTCACTTGTCTTCTTAAACTCATGGTTTGGATAACCTTCATTCTAGGTATTATTGCTTTAGCCTAGAGCACTAAGAGATTCTTTTTACATTCTGGTAGGCCCCACAGTATTCTTGTTGGACCAGAAATTAAATTAATGGATAGCTACCATGATTCATTCCTTTTAAATAAAATGACACAGGACATTACTCCACTGAATAGTGACTATAAATAGAGGTCTAAGCACACTGGTCAATATAAAGGAAGCCAATAGCATTTTTAAAAGATAAACAAAAAATTGAACAAAAGAAGATCTTTTACATGTCTCAAAAATAATCTTTCTACAAATATATGCTCATTAAAGAGGAAACAAACATTGAAAATGTTCATAGTCGGTAATTGATATATTCACATGTATAGAAGAACATGTTGCCATCAAATTATATACATAAAACAAAGAGCTTTTTGAATGCTTAGTCACAAGAATATCAAATACCTTCTTTCTGAAGTTTTGTGTCTGTAATGTCCATACAATTTCCTTGTTCATCTTATAGGATGAATGCTGACAGTGCTGTTTATGATAGCCTTTAAATTCATTTCAGATTGTTGCAAGTACAAATAATGATGGAGATATTTAAAGAAAAGAACTACACTGAACTCTAAAATCTCACTGAGGACATAAAATGAGAAGAAAGAATAAAAACAGAAAAAATCCAAAAATCATGTTCTTGCTACTGTCCCTGCAAGTGGTTTTCAAACCAACTGCACATGATAATCACCTGAGAAAATCAAAATAAATTCCTGGCTAAGTCTCAATTTTTATTGCAGGTCCAGGAATCTGAATATTTCATCTTCCTTCGAGTTTTATATGTTCTGCATTATAGAACAACAAGCTTCTGATTATAGTGTATTTTTAAAATATCTTAATAATTGTTTTAGCAAGTGGATCCTGGGGTAAAACCCAATGTTTATTGATCAGCTATTGTACTGAGATATTTAAAGTTTAAAAATAAAGCCCTCAGAACCTCATTTTTCTGATGATTATTCATTCCAAGCTGCTGTAACCAATTATGATGACNATGAAGGGATAGGAGCAAGCATGCCAAGACCTCTCCTCCAAGTGGCCACTTCTCTATGTTAAGCACCATTCAACTCCTTTCTCTCCCAGGCTCATCCTGAGATTCTTCATCATGTGAGCTCACATCGCCCTGAGCTGTCCAGACACTTTATTCTTTAACCTTCAGCTCTTGGAATCCATTGGTTCTTTGAAGTTCCTGNTCACTAGGATTTCTGTAACCTCAGCACATTGTCATAGTAATTATGTGTTAGAAAAAATTAATATATTCATATCTATAACTTAAATGACATTCAAGTTTTATTGAAATTCCCAGCTCTCACTAGATGAATTCTTTATTTTCAGTGTTCTCCTCAATTTCTTAACACTGNGTACCTTTAAATCGTTAAGAGAAATAGATAAAGCATAGAATTACACACTATGGAAATAATAATATACTGTGAAANATTTTATTTCAAAGAGGAAAACCAATGTGTCATGGTCTCACTGATGATTTTGTTAATCTGTAAAAATAATTTATCCTTGGCATATCTTCCTGGTAATTAGCATGAATAATTCAAGGAGGCTATGTTCCATCTCACTGCAACAGAGATGCTCACATAAGGTTGTCTCAGTGTTTTAAGCTATTATTAGAGAGAAATACAAACAGATAATCCAAAATCACTTACTTTCCAGTTTAGAATGTATTTTCTCATTTTCTTTGAAATTTTTGTGTCTGATTTCTAGGAATTCCAAACAGTTCATATAAAAGATTGAAACTACATCTTCAAGCCTATTTTTCTTGAAGATATTCTTCTGTTTAGCTTTTTCATATACTCCCCATATGACCTGAATTTCCAAGCATGTAAAAACAAGAAAAACAAAAAGGCAGAAAGGAAAAAAGTTTGATACCTGTGGCATTATAGGTGTTTTAATTTACAACTGCCTCCCTTATGAAGTAAAATGTGTTGTTCTCTTATGTCTGTCTATAACACATAAAGAATATTCTGCTTTTGTTAATTCAGCAATCAAGGCTGTGATGTATAGAGGGTCTCCCCTCAATNAAAGCATCAGAGGCACTACCCAAGGCCCATGAAACAGATTTCTATTTCCCTATCACACATGGTTATCAATTTATAGTGAGATTTTTTTTTCAGAAAAAAAATCTCAACCTACCTAAGAACTAGGCCTGCCTAAGAAATGTTTTTCCTGAACATAAGTGGTCATACTTGAAAAACAAACTGGAAGATTTTACACCCTACATTAGAAATAGGTGTCATGTGTTGTACCAGAAGCATACAAATATTGTCAGTAATATACATATATACATGTACATAAATTTATATAGAAAACATGCAAATGTATGCACATTTGTACATATATGCATATACACAGATATAAACCTATATACACACACACATATATTTCATTTTTTATACTCTTTTGCCTCTTTTTGAAAGTGTTTCCTTAATACTGATAAAGTTTCAGTAAAGGCAAAACTGACATCTTAAATCTGACTCTCAATGTGGACTTAGTTGGTTATTTCTCTAGTGCTAACTTCTCCCCAGCCCACGCATTAAACAGAGCCATGGGATGTGTGGTTAGAAGCCAATTAGCCAGTCCATATTCTTTTTCTGACAATGGTAGTTTCTGACACAGATATTTAACACAAATTTCTCCAGCTAGAACTTCAGGCTGACTTTTGGGATGGCATGCAANAGTATGAATTATCCTAGCTGTAGTTGGCAGTCTTCTTGTGTCAATGAGTAGAGATGTTACTGAGATAAATCTGGTACAATCCTGGTTATGTGACTTAGTCAGCAGATCAGACCACACTTGAAGTCTACTCTCATCTAAGCTCTGTCTACTTTAATAAATCTTCTTCATTTAATGAAAGAGTTCATACTAGAATTTCTGCGTGTGTCTGTGTGTCTATGTGTGTGATATAGTGTGTGTGTGCCTGTGTCTGTGTGAGTGGGAGGTTTGGGTCTATCCTTCTGTTTGTGTGTGTCAGTGTGTGTGTGTATGTGTGTGTGTATGTATGTATGTATGTAAGTGTGTGGTGTGTCTGTGTGGTCAGTGTTTTTCTGTATGTATGTGTATACATGGGTATATGTGTGTAGTATTATGTTTTGGTGTGTGTGTGTGTGTGTGTGTGTGTGTGTGTGGTGTGTCTTTTCAATGTGTGTGGTTTGCATATTATGTCTGTAATATACAGTGTGGTGGTATGGTAAGGTGTATTGTGGCTAATGGGGAAGTGATATTTGTATTGTCTNGAGTGTGTATGGAGGTGGTGAGTTTAAGGATTTTGTATGTGTAATGCTGTGGTCTGTGTGGGGAGGTATAAGGGTAGTGAGGGATATAAGAATGGGTGTGGTGTGTTTGCAATGATATATATATATGGCATGTTTAAGGTGTGTGACAGGGTGTGGTATGTGTTTGTGTGTAATTTTATGCCTACACAGTCATGATTGCATGTGTCTGACATTTTTTTAAGTAAACAAGAANTATATAGCTTTTCCCCATATGTGGCAGAAAAAGAACAGCAAGAACTGCAACCCTATGATGAAACCTGAAGCATTTCCATGTGATAGCAGAATGAACTGGAACCACTCCTTCCTTCCAGGTGAAATGAGAAATGGGGAAGAATTACACAAACTGTGTCTTCCTTGGAAAATGTAAGGGCTACATAGACATGAGAGAATTCTGGGAATATGGAAGCATTACAGAAATATGGCTGCTTCCTTGGAAGGTACCGTTCAGATAATCTAGTTTACCCACTTCTGATATAGTCAGTTAACTTGAGTGAGTGGTAGACTTTCACAACACTGAATTCTCTATTGTGCCATCCTGTCTACAGAGAAAGATTACACAAACAGATGAATCTGAGTGAAGAGTGAAATAATGTTCCCTCACTTGTCCTTGCCTATAAGTTCCATTTTCTCGTTGAACATTTTCAGTGTTCTCTTTGTAGATGGCCTTGAGCTGTGATTTGCTGAGGTAAATGTAAATAGATGTGAAGAACACTGAGATATGGCTTTCAAGGTCATGTGTTAGCTACTTTTCTATTGCTGTGATAAACTAACATAAACTAGGAAACCTAGAAAGGAAGGGATTACTTGGAGCTCACAATGTCAGAGGGTCAAGAATGCACAACAAGCACGGTGCCAGGACCAGCTTGTTGCTCAAACCTCCAGCCACAAAAATTAAAGTAAGAGAGCTCACTAGAAAAGGTACTTGTCTTTGAAATCTCAAAGTATGTCTCTGGTGAAATACTTCCTCCAGCAAGACCAAAACTCCTAAATCTACCCAAAGGGTCCCACCAGCATGGTACCAAATATTCCAACACCTGAGATAATAGAAGGCATCTCATTCAAACCCACACAGACAGATGGTATCTCAGACTGGTATCTCAAGTTGAAGATGTTGACAATTATTGGCTTCTTGGTCCTCTGATGAATAATTCATTAATCTTGCCCTCTATTTGAAGCAGAACTCTAGTTACATTTAACATGGATGGTAGAATATGCTTGTAGGAAGTCATTATGCCTTGGGCTCTTTGTTACTTCAAAAAAGGGAATCTATAGTCAGAAAATCATGAGTGAATATTTCATGTTGTACAGTGGAAAACATGGGATAAGTGTATGGCCTTAAACACAGTCCTTTCTTATCTTGGTTATGTGCCGATGAGTTTGTTTGCTATGGTATAAAACTCCTTCCTTTCCAAGAACCACTAAATGGTATC
>NW_018393417.1:57889-61452 GCF_900095145.1 Mus pahari
AACTCAATTTCTTGGAAAATTGATAATCTGGGTACAACAGTTTTTGGTGGAATTATTTAATGTCTGTTTCCCCACCTATCTGAAAATGGTGTACCTGGGTGTAAATGGGCACTGGGTGTAGATTTTGTCCTTTATGCATATGTGTGGTGACTTCATACTCTAAAGATAATCTTACTTATCCTGCCAGAATTGGCCAATGCTTGAAAAGATAATATATATAAAATAAACATAGCACAATACAGAGGCAACCAGAGACCAGAACTCTGATTACACTTCTCATTGATTTTTTTCAAAACCTCATTTCCTGGTTTTGTTACAATTGGCAATGGGAAAAAAAAGGTTCTGAGTGAGAGAGACCTGACTACATGCTGCAAATGCACTTCCTCCCCACTCCTCCCCTCACTGAGGGAGTTGCATTACACTTTGCTTCTAGGGGTGGTAGTGTGGACTACTCATGCATGGATATGGAATGCTGTGGGAACTAAAAAGGGGCCTGGGTGAAAGATTGAGGAGGGAAGAACCAGTCCCGCCAGAATTCTACCTATGCTCTGGACAGGTGGAAGTGGGAGGGCTGCCAGACCTTTTCCACTCTGCTCCAGGTGGGCATTCAAGCCTCTGACCCATTTGTCAGCGTGTGGACAAGGGGCAGCACTGACCTGGGTGCCCTGGGGCCACACCCTGTAGCCCCGGGGTTTTGGGAAAGAGGGAAGAGGTAAGAGAGGTTCCTATACAGGCGAGAGTGAGCACAGTGGATCTTGATGAGCAGAGACTGTCTTTGGTGTTAGAGCTTTATTATAGAAAGGCAGGGAGAAAGAGAGAAGGTAGAAAAGAGAGAGAGAAAAGGCTAGAGAGAAAGAGTAAGAGTAAGAGGGAGAGGGGAGAGGAGAGGAGAGCAGAGGAGGGGATGGGAGGGGAGGGGAAAGGGGAGGACAGAGGAGAAGACAGAGAGGAGAGAGTAGTGAGAGAAGTGAGAGGTAAGAGAACAAAGCAATGAGAGAAGTGAGAGAGAAAGGAGGGATCCAATATCCCTTTTTATTTTGTTTACTGTTGCCAGGTAACTGGGGAGGAGTTTAGCCTGAAGGTCAGAAGCTTGGAACATTGCCTACTTGAATACTAGCCATGCTTCTCTTGTGGGGTCTATAGGGGGCAGTAACTTCGACAGAAGTCAGGGTTCTAGGAGCATGAGGGAACACCTATCTTGTCATGTAGATGAATTACCACCCTCCAGAGTTCAGACCTCAGCTGGACTGGAGACCAGCCTATTTCAAACAAGATGAAAGCAGAAAAAAGGCCATGCTGCGTGGAGCTGACGTCTGTGACATCACAAATTAGAGAAAAGAACCATTTATTTATTTATTTCATTGTTTATTTATTTATTTATTTAGCTGCTGATATATGAATGTTTATGTACATCTGTGACTAGAAACTAATTTGGGCTATAATTTTTTTAGACACTACAAGTAAAAAGGAAGCAAATATTAATGCTGGATTTATTACAGAATCATTTGTGGTGGTCCTGTAAATACCACAGTGGTTTTGACTAAGTACATTGTTAAATTTCAATAATGATTAAGAGAAAAGAAAGATGAATGGACACATGATACATTGCTTAACTTAGTAAACTGTTACTTTGTTAAAATGTATTTATTGTCCTTGGAAGTTTCATACAATGTATTCTTAACATATTCATGTCCTTCCCTAGCTCCTCCCAGACCCATTCCATCTTTACTAGAAACCCAACATTGTTTCCTCATTTATAAAATTATTAATTGAGTCCAATTTGATCTTTAGATATACTGTTGAGTGACATTCATGATAGGCAGTGATTATCTTACCAGAGACTATATACTTAAATTAAGTGGGCTGTCCCTCTTCTAGAAGCTATAAATTAATAATTGCTCTTCAGAAAGGAGTTGGACTCTCTGAATACCTCCTCTCTTTTTCTTTTCTATTTTTTGAAGATACCTTATATTTTTTATTGGAAATTTTATTTATTTACATTTCCAATGTTATCCCCTTTCCTGGCTTCCCTTCTTCAACCCCCCCTATACCATTATTCCTTCTTCTGCTTCTATGAAGGCGCTCCTTAACCTATACACCAAATCCTATCTCTCCTGCATGGCATTCTCCTACACTGAGAGATTCAGCCTTTCTAGAACCAAGCAACTTTCCTCTCATTGACATCAAAATACATTCTCTCTATATGTTGAGATTTTGTACAGGTTTTATGTATTACAACACAACTGCTATTAGTTCAAACATTCCTCTTCCCATTCTGTTGGGTACATAAAGAACTGTTTTCTTGAAGGTATATGTTATCTCTAGCTTGTACAATATGTCTGATATCTACCTTTTTCTGCAGTGATTCCTGGACTTTAGGAGTCAGGATATGATTCTTATATTCCACTTAGGCATCATCATTCTTGGAGTCTCTAATTCTCTGCACTCTGACCAGTTATGCCAGTCTGGATTAACTGCCATTAATGGCAAATAGAGGAATCTGTGAAGAGGGCAAAGTGAAGCCTGAATCTATGGGTATTGTCATAAATTGTTAGGATTAATATTGTATACATTTAACAGAGAAATAGAATTGTATTGAAATTTAATGGGGATTGTATTCAATCTGTTTGTTTCTTTTGCTTCTATTTTTACAATATTAATCCTAATGTTACAAGAACAGGGGTAGCCTCTACACCTTCTAAATCTTCTTTGAGGTTTTTATTCATTGCCTTAAGGTTTTTATTATACCAGTATTTTACATTGTTAGTGGAAGATTTCCACTTCCTTTGATATACTCCAATATTTATTTTCAGGCTATTGTAAAAAGGATTGTTTTCCTGATATTGTTTTCTTTGTGCCATTTGTATATAAAAGACTATTGATTATTTATTTTAATTTTATATTTTGTTAGATTACCAGATTGGTTTATCATTCATAGGAGTCTTCTAGTAGAGTGCTTAAGATGTATTATATACAGAGTCATATCATCTTCATATAAGGTTGCTTTCTAGTCCCTTTATTTTCTACCTTTTTATTGCTATGTTTAATACTTTAGAGACTACATTGAAGAGAAGAGGAATGAATGGGCATCCTTGTATTGTTTTGGATTTTAGTGTACA
Organism: Mus pahari; assembly: GCF_900095145.1. Taxonomy (NCBI): domain Eukaryota; kingdom Metazoa; phylum Chordata; class Mammalia; order Rodentia; family Muridae; genus Mus; species Mus pahari. The sequence continues at coordinate 61,009 of NW_018393417.1, forward strand.
TGCTTTCAGTTACTTACTGTTTATCATACTGTTGGCTATAGGTTTGTATATTACCTTCATAATGTTGATAGGTCATTTATATCATTCATTACTCTAAGATTTGAAAAATCTTCAAGTGAGATGATCATAATATATATATATATATATATATATATATATATATATATATAATATCACATGTACTGGAATGAAGTAAATTTATTATTCATGGTGGATAATCATATTAATTTTTGTTTGTTTTGTATTTTGTTTTATTTATTTTTACAATTGTTTTTTCTACAGTGATGACATTTTAGCTTTTAGTTCATATCTTGAAATATATATTCTTATTCCGTTGATTTATATACTGATATTGATATCACAGATATTAGAGTTCTCAAGAATTAGGATATTATCTTCCATTGTATAGTATTGACATTCCCTACATTGTTCATATCAGTATTT
>NW_018393417.1:61567-71432 GCF_900095145.1 Mus pahari
ACCGAAGTGGATGCTCACAGCCAGCTATTGGATGGAACTCAGGGTTCCTAAAGGAGGAGCTAGAGAAGGTACCCAAGGAGTTGGAGGGGGCTGCTACCCTGTAGGTGGAACAACAATATGAACTAATCAGTACCCCCTGAGCTTGTGTCTCTAGCGGCATATGTAGCAGAAGGTGGCCTAATCGGCCATCACTGGGAATAGAGGCCCCTTGGTCTTGTAAACTTTTTATGACCCAGCACAAGGGAAGGCCTGGGTCAAGTAGTGGGAGTGGGTGGTTAGGGGATCAGGGGTGGGGGGATTATAGGGAACTTTCGGAGATAGCATTTGAAATGTAAATAAAGAAAATAATAATAAAAATGTTAAGACTAGCTTTGTGCTAAATTGACCTGATATTAAGTAGACTTTCAATGAGACTGTTATACCTGTATATTGATATATTTTTCAAACTGTATCAGAGAATTCTGTTCTTGTAATATACAATGATTAACATACAGACACATAACTGGTAATGATATAAAGAATAAGAGATTCTGGCGTTTTCATCACTAAATGCAACATCTTAATCAAACCTTCTCATCTCAAAGCTCGATAATCATTATGAAAGAAGATGGAAAGTGTCTATGTGCCAGAAGTACAGAATATAGACAGCAGATATTTCTTTTCTGGAACTAGCAGGACATTTGAAAATTCTTAGTTCACTTATTTCATCTGTAATTTTGTTTTTTTTTCTTCCTGTTGATTGTCTTGGTGTCTTGTTCTTTCCTTTTATATGAAGGACTTCAAGCTCTTTATTACATTGATAATATGAGACCTCTCTAGATTTATTTTTTTTAAATTTCTAAATCACTTAAAGGTATAAATTTTCCTTATAAATTCCTTTATTTTCCATAAAATTTCAGCATTTCTTTCATTGCGTCCCATAGTTTTCAATATTTTGTATTTTTATTTTCATCCAATTTTAATAATAAATTCTTTTCTTCTTGATTTCTCCATTACCTTGTTTTTTTTTTTTCTAATCTACTAATGTTTTTTTAACTTAATAAGTTTGTATATACTTTGTTATTTCTATTATGGCTGAAGTTTAGCTTTAATTTATGGTGGTCTTACATAAAACAGGATGTGATTTCTAAGTACTTATGTTTGTAGAGTGCTGCTTTGTAACCTATTATGAGGTTATTCGGATGAAATTACTATGGAGTATTTGAGAAGAAAGTATATATTTTAGTGTGTGCATAAATTGTTATGTAGCTATCTGTTATATCCAGTTGATTTATGCTGTTGAACTCATGAAAACCTGGTACATGTGCAATATCAGTGCAGAATGTGGGATACAGAAATTGGTTGACTTTTAGCACCTGGCTCTGAAGTTCATTTGAATACATGGAATAGTACTTTATGTAATTTGTATTTTTGTATAAACGAGTACCTATAGAAAAGGAATGGTGGATTTTCTCAACATCCTTGAACAATATTTCAAGATTTAAATTGAATCCTGTAGAGTAAATACCATACTCCCGAAATTCAAGCTACTCTAGGGCAGAGATATGTATATCTTAAATTCTAGGTCAACATACACAATTCAATGAATCTGTGTCTCAAATTTATTTATTTTAAAGATTTACTTACTTTTATTTCAAGTGAGATAATGTCTTGCCTCCATGCATATGTGTGATGCTGGCTTCCTGATTTTTTGATTTCCATTTCCACAAGGTTTTTTCCTATATATCTCTGAGTTGTAGACTTTTGTGTCTCTGAACTGCTTGTTGAATTGTCTCAAGAGTATATTCTACAGGATGCTCCCTGCCACCTCCAGATGTCCCTCTGACTTTCAACATTCCCTCTAAATTTATATAGGAGGGGATAGGATACTTGAGAACCTCAAGGAACAAATCCAAACAACAGAAAACTTTAACCATTTGTGCCGACATTGTTGTATTTGTAGCTCACAAGAGACACATATTAAGAATATCGTAAGAAAAACAACAGATTCTTCCTTAAACGTAGTCATATTCATATTATAAGACTTTAAATGGACTTAAAGTGTAGGAAAGAAATACCCCTACTTTACAAAAAGACTACCAAATTTAAAGCTGTGTGACAGGAGTAGACACTTTGGTCCACAGCTGACTAGTTTCTCCCATGACAAATAATACATTCAAAAACAGCCAGGCAGTGGTGGCACACGCCTTTAATCACAGCCCTTGGGAGGTGTCCCGCGCTATTGGCTCGCCAGCTAGAATGCACACTGACACCAGGATCCTTCTGCAGCACAACATTTATTGCATCTTGAAGAGGAAGACCATGAGGCCTGGTGAGCGACTCCCTATATAGTCCCCAAGGCTGTGTGTCCACATATAATTGGTAGCTTACTCATGATCTCACTGTTACGCCCCGGGGCAGGCAAAGACTTGGTGTGAAACCCATTTGCACCTGCGCACATTGGTTGTGTACCCGAAATACACAGGCGGTGGCCAATGGTAGCCAGCGCCATCTTGTAATGGCATTACATGGCTTCCCACAGGGAGGCAGAGGCAGGCAGATTTCTGAGTTCAAGGCCAACCTGGTCTACAAAGTGAGTACCAGGACAGTCAGGGCTACACAGAGAAACCCTGTCTTGAAAAACCAAAATAATAATAATAATAATAATAATAATAATAATAATAAATAATAAATAAAAAATAAAAAAAGAGAGAGATTCAAAAATGCTCAGTCAATGTACAGAACTATTCACCAACACTCACCAAGAAAATTCTGGGTTGTGTAAAATTGAGAGTTAAATTTATCTGTCTGTCTGTCTGACTGTCTGTTATTCTGTTTAACTATCTATCTATGTACATGTCTACCTGATATATATATATACTTACTATATATATATGATGATACTTACTAGTTCCACACTTTTCAGTTAAAAAAATCATGGTGTCCATATTCTTAATAGTTGAATAGTATTCTCTTATGTAAATGAACCATATTTTCTATATTCATACTCTGTTCTGACACATCTGGGCTGTTTCCACTATGAACATAGTGGAGCATGTACCCTTGTGGCATAGTGCCCTGGAGTGGTATAGCTGAGACTTCAGGTATATCTATTTCCAATTTTATGAGGAACCTCCATATTGATTTCAAGGGTGGTTGTTCTAGTTTTCAAACCCATCAGCTTGGGATTTTTGTTTGATTGATTTTTGTTTTTATGACCCCTACCATCCCCACCAGTGGGTAGCTTGCCAAATTTGAACCAAACATCATAGGAATGTGTCTTCTAAGCTCACCATCATCTTTGTAGTAGAATGGTGGTGCACGAATAGACATTCCATTGACTTTTATTATTTTATTATTATCCAGAACAATTTTATTATTAAGACAACTTTATATTCTGTAGTCTGTACATCTCTGAATTTTCTGAAGACCATCTATGATTCTGTTTTAGTATATCTGATTTACTTGTCTCTAGATCTGTAATATCTACTTAAATTTGAAAGCATCTAAGGAAGTTAAATGGACATTTTTTTTTAATTATCTAAACTAGTATTTAACATGCCTGGTAAGTTTAATTCATTGATTTCTACCTTGCGTTTCATATTTATCCTAAATAATTTGTAAAGAAGCTTTCAAAAGAACTAGAATTTAAAATATATCTTAAGAGTCAGATACAATACTTTTAAAAAGACTTTAAGTGTGTATACATAATATGTTATAACAAACTAAAACCTTAATATTTATCAATATAGATAATCCATACCATATAAAAAACTTTGGCTTTTTGATACACTTTGACCTAAAAGTAGACAATAATCATAAACATATTATTCTTATAGCCATGATTTTCTTTTACATCCTCCATTCTTCTAATATTGGTAGGAGAGAAAGAAAGAAAGATGAAAGGAAAAGAAACAAAGAAATGTATTCCTGTATATAACCTCCCTTACCTTGTTTCCCCTCTGACTTAGAACATTAACAATTCACCCAACAAAAGACAAAAATCACCCATCATCCGTTTTGGCAATGAAGCATCATTCTCTTGAAATTGTTTCCTGCTGTGAGGAGTTTGTATGTGGGTGTATGGGCATGAACATAATTTTCTTTTGAGGGCCCAAAGAAAATTGGGATGTTGGCCAGTCTTAAGTAGTTGCCTTTAGCTTTTGCTGTCCAGTTTCTGTTTGGTAAGAAGGGTTAGAGTTTTAAAAAGTTCCGATTGGAACAGTATGAGAGGCAAGACCTCCTCTCCTTCTATTCTTTCCCTTTTAGGAATAATTCCAAACATCCTACTTCATCAAAAGTTCATTTGAAATTGGATTATTTCTGAATCGCTCTTTGTTCCTTTGTGGTTCAACTCAAATATCTCACTGTAATTAGACCCAATCCTGTACATCAGTTCATAGAGAAACAGCTGTTCTTCCACATCTGAAGTGGTTAATATCAGGGAAGATGGGAACAGCAGTTGTAAAAACAGGAAAATCTAGTTTTCAAGCTGTGAGTGTATAGCTTCCTGTTAGAGTACACTAGTTGGTAGTGTACTTATTTGCCCAAAGCAGTGCATGGTACCTTTTTGAGCCATAATGCTGTGCACTGAATTTCAGCCTGTTTGGTCTTAAAAGGCCAAATGCGCACTGTGATGACATGGAGTTGTGTGGAGCTCTTAATGGGCCACAATGTGCACTAGAACATATTTATCCCAGATTTAGTTAGGTCAGACATATTTTTAATCAAGCGTCAGGGTACCCAGCCCACAGAAGCATCTGTACCAAGACTCAACATATATTTGAGACAGGGCTCCTGCTCCCTGAATGCAACTGTGCTCTGGACTCATAGACTATAGCTCACACAGTAGCACAACTACTGTGGGCCTAACCTGGACAGTCAAATCCCTGAGGACTAAGTGTCCTGAAGACTTCATGCTGCTATGGAGCACAGTTCTGCTTGATGTAATCTCAGTCTTCATATTCTTCATAATTTAAATGTTGTGTGAATACTCAGAGAGAACTTCCAGCCCCTTGCTTGCCAGTATTATTAACACTCACAATAATAATACTTGATCTTTTAAAGCATTGCAGCTGGAACTGTTAATGATTCAATCACAACTCTTGAAAAAATTTAGAGTTGTAGATTGTAAGCAATGACCAACACCTTTAGAAAGAATTTGGAGATGTAACTTGTTATTAAGGAACATTAAGATATTTTCATCCATGGCTGTACTAAAAAAAATTTTGGGGGTTAATTTGCAGTTCACAAAGACACACTCTTAACTTTTGAGCTATGGATTTTTGAGATCAGTGAATAAGAACAATGGCAGCCTTACCAGCACTACCTGGCATGACACACTTTCTAGAACTGGCAACTAATCAAGTTGAGAATTAATTTCTTATACCTGTTAGTGCCCACAGCCTCCACATATTATTTAATAAAAACAACGGTGATCAGTAGATGTGCACACTGAGGATTTAAAGTAGCAATGACAGGTTTTTTTTCCAAAGATATAGATTTTGATTCTTTTGTGATTTATATAAGGTAACATTTAATGATAAATAACAAAATACTTGACCCTCTCTTTATTAACCACAAATTGCAACCTGTCTGTAAAAAAAAATGGCTGAGAAAATTGAATGGCTTTATTATAACTTCTTAACCTATAACAAGTGGCTTAGGTATGAATGTGTGTTGGTTCTTGGAAATGATTTGTTTGGTCAAACTTAGTTGTAAGTTGTTTTTCAAGTGAAACATAATTTTAAAAATAATCATTCATTAAAAGAAAAATAGAATGCAATCACATTGTAATGTTTATGCTACCTGAGAGATTGTGCTGATATATATAAGCAGCTGAAGGAAAAATATTTTTTTGTACATGGCAGTGCTTTGATTACTGACTGTGTATATCATTGTGTGTGTGTGTGTGTGTGTGTGTGTGTGTGTGTGTGTGTGTGTGAGGGGGGAGGGGAAGTAGGGTGAAAAGAGGCAGAGAGAGAGAGATATGCTTTACCCAGTTTTTATAATAGCCAGAAGTTGGAAACAACCCAGATGCCTCTCAATAGGGAAATGGATACAGAAAATATGGCATATTTACACAATGGAGTACTACTCACCTATTAAAAACAATGATTTCATGAAATTCTTACACAAATGTACAGAATAGAAAATAACATTCTGAGCGAGGTAACACAGTTACAAGAGAACACACATGGTATGCACTCACTGATAAATGGATATTAGACCAAAAGCTCAAAATACCCAAGACAAATTCAAAGAAACACTGAAGCTTAAGAAGAAGAAAGACCAAAGAGGGAATGTTTCAGTCCTTCTTAGACAGGGAAACAAATATACAAGGAAGGAAATATGGAGAAAAACTTGGAGTAGACAGTGATGCAAAGTTTATTCAGACACTGCCTTACTGGGATCAATCCCACATACAGACATCAAACACAGACACCGCTGTGTATACCAAGATATACTTGCTGACAGAAGACTGATATAGCTGTCTCTTAAGAGGCTCTTCCAGAACCTGACAAAAATTGATGTGGATGCTTATAGCCAAGCATTGGACTGATCAATGTGTCCCCAATGTGTTTGAGAATGGACTGAAGGAGTGTAGTGATTTGTGACCCCATAAGAAGAACGACAGTATCATCCAGACACTTCAGAGCTCCCAGGGACTAAACCAACAAAAATGAGAACACATGGACAGATCCGTACTCCAGCCTCTTATGAATCATGGGATGGCCTTGTTGGACATCAATAGGAGGAAAGGCCCTTTGTCCTGTGAAGGCTGATTACCCACTGTAAGGGAAGGCCAGGATGGTCTGTTAGGTGTGGGAAGATGGGATAGGGGGAGGGAGGTTGGAATAGAGAATTTCCGAAGGGGAAACCCGTAAAGGAGATAACATTTGAAATATAAATAAATAAAATATCCAATATAAAAACAGATTTACATACCCAGTGCCCCTGTAAGACTCTAGAAGTAATTTAAACCATTAACAAACCTTGCTTGGAATATGATGGTTATGTTTGAGACAAAATGTATTACAATAAAAAAGTCCATTGTTCCTTTTAAAAAATAAATTTTTGACTGGGCACACATCTTTAATCACAGCACTTGGGAGGCAGAGGCAGGTGGATTTCTGAGTTATAGGCCAGCCTGGTCTACAAAGTGAGTTCCACAACAGCCATGGCTATATAGAGAAACAGTGTCTCAAAAAAAAAAAAAAAAAAAAAAAAAAAAGCCAAACGAAACCAAACCAAAAAAAACTGGAAAAAAAATAAAAATTTCCCTCATAACAATATGATGTAGAGTTTACTATTTATTTATTTACTTATTATTCAGTTTTGAGATTTTAGTATAGTTATAACATTTGAAACATCCCTCTACCCTATAAAAATCTGAATGTGTGACCATATACATTCTGCTTCAAATTTATGACATTGTTTTTAATGATTATAACCATAAACTTATATTTATCATATTATTATATTAGCTACTCTCTTTTTTATATTAATAATGTATTATTTTATTTAAATAATAATTTAAGTAATATGAAATATTTATTCATAAATATAACCCTGCAAATCCATATAATATTACCTAAATATAACACATTTTTATTATATTATTTTTAAAACAATATTTTTTTATAATAATCACTTTATTCCTAGCATACTACAACATATATTATCACTTCTTTATTAAATTATTAAATCAGGGGAAATTTTTTCTCTTGTAACATGCAATTGAAACACCAAGTGTATGCCTGTATTTGACCAAATTTAGTAAAACATGTATTTATTTATTTGTTTGATTTTATTTTTGTGCCACAAAGCAAGTTTCATTCACAAGTGCATTACACCCTCCCATATTGGTGGAGAATATACAATAGCTATTTTACTTGCTTCATTCTAACCATTCCACATATGATGGTTAAAAGTAGATATTTGGAAAATGATGCACTCCATCACAAAACTTTCAGATCCCAGGAATATCAGGAGTCCTGTTTATTTCAGGATATTTTCTTAGTAAGAAATATGCTGTAAAATGTGACACAATTGCCCATTTATCTAGGAAAAACATTCTTAATATTACATCCCTTACAAAACATATAAATAATGTAGTTAATCCTGAACTCACAGTTGATTGATCAATACTTTCATGAAGATTGATCAGCCCAAACTGTGTGTTGTTGCCAAGTCCCATTTGTTCTAAACAATGCATATTAAATGATAAACACTCCTTATTTCATGTTTGTTATCACAAGTCTATTTGTCCCTCAAGAAAACACATCTTGCTGAAAGTGAGACACATTCCTTGCCTTGATCCTCTCTTCTGTGATACTATTCTTTACTTTTTTAAAGCATTTTTTTTCAGTCTATGATTCCTCTCAGGAATGGACCAACTTCCTGAGTGCACCAAGAAATATGGATGGGAATGGGGCTCAGACCTTAAATTGACAGGATTTCCCAAAGTCACCAAAGGGAAGCAAGTGACGTTGTTGTTGCAATGATGGAATTGAGTTACCAGAATGGTTCATAAGATGATGAGCATTCTTCACAGTGAGGTTATAGTGCTACCTTTTATTAGATTTGATATCAGATTTTCCTTTACTCCTATTCACATTTTTTAATATTATATTTTAGCAAACATAGGTTCCATTACATGACATATTTTTTTTACTGTGTCGGTATTTTCAGGAATTTTTTTTTTAAAGAAAGATTAAAAGATCAAGATGTGAAAACTCAAGTTTAATAGATTTTTAGACGAGATCACTAGCACCTACAACTTTTCTCAAATTACTATTAAATCCCAGTCATTTCCTCATTTCCAGAAGCATATTGTAATGCCTTGATTCCCAACAACAAATTGTTTCTTCTACCCCAAAAACAGTTCTCATCCAACATAGAATGTCATGCTCATGAATTTGTATTGTTCAGTAAAGAAATAGAAATTATTTAATATTCTGATAGAAAATTTAAATATCTCCTAATATCATAATTGTGTATTTCTGTTTTTAACCATATAATTGCCTAATATCTTTGTGAAGAAATATATACATGAAAATAATTTTCTCTCTTGCAAAATATAATGATGAAAAGAAGTGCAAATATAAATTATAGGTTTCTATAAGGAAGCTGCATCAACATAAAAAAAGTAATCTTAAAAATGTAATAAAAATCCACATACTAAATGCCTTCAATTTAAATAAAAGTAGCAATCATATTTTGANGTCAAAGTCTTTGTATGGCAATGCTTTAGGACCATTCTGCTCTTAGAAATCACTCAGATTAAAGGAAGAAAGTGTCAAAATTGAACCCTTTGTCTGGCTCTGCCCTTGAGTTCTAAATTTTTGCTGAAACATTCCATTAATACCTGTAGTCAAGGGCAAACACAAACCACAGGTTGGAATCCACAGTTTAAGACAGACAGGATCACTGTGGANATTCAACACTGGAAGCTAAAAGCAGACTTTACTGTATTTCTTCTCATGAATCAAGTATAAGGACAATTGGTTCTAGTGAAAGATTTAAGAAAGATGTGCTGAGAACATACTGCTCTTCATTCTCTGTTTCACTAATTCGGACAAAATAATAAATAAATATTCATGAGACACACCAGGGGGGGTTGCCATTTGCACAGACTATAATTGGTCAATTTTCATTTATGATTTTCTTCAAACTGACCTCATTTGTAAATGTCATAGTTCCAACATCAACCCTTCTCTGCGAACCNGGATATGGTATGCAAAGAAGGTACCAACTTGGTGACACAATGTAGAATGGCTTTATTGTTTTCCTGACAAATGATAGCAAAAGAAAAAAATCGAAAAGAATGAAAATGTTATCNATCTGAACGGGTTCCTTGGCATGACCTCCTCTCACGCCCAGA
>NW_018393418.1:0-1154 GCF_900095145.1 Mus pahari
CAGGACACATGCTCCACTATGTTCATAGCATACCCAATTAAAACTGGGGTAGAGATCTAAACAGAGAGTTCTCAAAAGAGGAATCGCAAACATCAATAAACACTTAAATGTTCAACTTCTTTAGACATCATGAACTGCAAATGAAAACGACTTTGAGATTCCATCTTACACTTTCATAATGGATAAGGTCAAAACCACAAGTGGCAGCTCGTGCTGGCACTGTTGTGGAACAAGGGGAATGTTCCTCCATCGCTGGTAAGGTTGAAAATTTGTACAGCCATGTGGAAAATCAATATCACAGTTTCACAGAAAGATAGAAAACAACCTTTCTGAAGACTCAGCTATACCACTCCTGGACATATACCTAAAGGACACTTCATTATACCACAAGGATACTTGCTCAATTATGTTCATAGTAGCATAATCATAATAGCATGAAACTGGAAANAACCTACATGTCTCTCTACTATAGAATGTATACCAAAAATGTGGCACATTTACATAATGTGAGTATTACTCAGCTGTTAAAAACATGAATATTATGAAAATTAGTGGCAAATAGATGGAACTAGAAAAAAATCTAGTGTTGTTACCCCGAACCAGAAATCAAACATCATGTGTATTTACTTATGAGTGGACATCAGATGTAAAGTAAGTGATAACCCTATTGCTATCCACATACCCAGAGAGGCTAAGTAACAAGGAGAGCTCAAGGGAGGATGCATGGAACTCTCTGGGAAGGAGAAATAAAATAGACATTGTGGGTTCAGGATGGTGGAAAAAGTGGGAACAGGATGGAACAAATGGGGAAGGATGGAGGGAGAGAATTCTGAGACAGCTAACTGGAATTGGAAACCATGTAGGGGACAAACTAGTAACCCAGTGTAATGGAAACTCCCAGGAATCTAAGAGAATGATTCTAGCTATGGCTCCTAGCAGTGGAGGATGTGAAGACTTAAATGGCTATTTCCTTTAACCAGGCAATTGCAAGGATTAGGTACCAACCCAGCCACATAATATTTCAACTACAAAATTTATCCTGCCTTCAAGATGTGCTGAGATAAAAGTTACACAGAAATTATGGGAGTGGTCATATATATTAAAATTTTCAAATATTTTAGTAAAGCATGGATTCTTTAAATTCTAACTAGAAC
>NW_018393418.1:1999-8346 GCF_900095145.1 Mus pahari
CATCATTGGGAAGAGAGGCCCCTTGGTCTTGCAAACTTTATATGACCCAGCACAAGGCAAGGCCTGGGCCAAGTAGTGGGAGTGGGTGGGTAGGGGAGCGGAGGTGGGGGGAGGGGTATAGGAAACTTTCGGGATAGCATTTGAAATGTAAATAAAGAAAATAATAAAAAGAAAAAAGAAAAAATAATTTGTGCAATCTAAGTTGTACAAATCTATTTTCCTTAACTTTTGGCAGTGGACAATTTCAATTTACATATCTCCTACTTATTTATTTATTTATTTATTTATTTATTTATTTATTTACTCATTCATTCACTTACACCCCAATTTCAGCCTCTGTCTACTTCCAGTTCCCCAATAATGTTGCTCTACCCCAACTCACCCTCCCCTTCTTCTCTAAGAAGGGGAAGTCTCCAACCCCCTTGGAAATCATACCTGGCACATCAATTTACTGTGCAACCTCTCTCACTGAGGCCAGACAAGGGAGCCCAATTAAGGGAATAGGATCCACAGGCAAACAACGGATTCAGGCACAGCCCTTATTCAAGTTGTTGGGGTACCAGCATGAAGACTAAGCTGTACATCTGATAAATATGTGCAGGTATTGGGAGAGGTTAAATCCAGCCCATGCTTGCTCTTTGGTTGGTAGTTAAGGTCCCTGGGAACATCCAAGGTTCTAGATTGATTAACTTATGGTTTTCCTGTGGAGTCTCTATCTCTTTTCAGTCACTTAATCTATCTCCCAACTTTTCTACACAATTCCTGAACTCCATCTATTGTTTGACTATGCATCTCTGGGTCTGTTTCTATGAGTTGTTGGTTAGAGTCTTTCAGAGGAAAATTGACACAGTAACAGAGTATTAATAGTGTCAGGTATTGGTTCTTGTTTATGGGATGGGTTTAAATTTGAGCCAGTCATTGGTTGATTATTCCCTCAGTCTCTGTTCCATCTTTTTCCTACACTTCTTTTAGACAGGATACATTTTAGGTGAAAGTATTGTGGGTAGCTTGCTGTGTTTATCCTTGTTCTATGAGTCCTGCCTGACTCAGGAGGTAGCCACTTTGGGTTCCATATTCCCTACACTTCTAGGAGTCTAAAGTCAACACCATGGATTTCTTGGGGCCTCCTTTATAAATATAAAGAAATATAGAGAATACAATCAAACAAGGGAGAGAAATGAATAAAAATGTTCAAGACCTGAAAGTGGAAACAGAGACAACTAAGAAAACTCAATCTGAAACAATCCTGGCAATGGAAAACCTTGGGGCTGTTTACAGGTTTTGAAGTTCAGTCCATTAAAATCAAGGCAGGAAGTAAGTCAGTGTCCGTACAGGTACGGTGCTGCATGAGCTGATCGTTATACATCTTCATCCAAAGGAAATCAGGAACAGACTGGCTCCCACTTGGCTAGAAGGAGTTTCTCAAATACCACCCCTACAGAAAGACAATTTCTCCAACAATGCCACACCTGCTCCCCAAAGAGCACACCTCCTAATATTTCTACTTTGTGGACCCAACCATAAACAATCCACCGCACTCAAAGACAGTCCACTTTAGCTCAACTTTTAGCATTAGCAGGAGATTTCCTTGAGAGTATGACCCTGCATTCTAATCTTCCACTGTGAAGAAATGGCCAAGCCCAATGGTACAATAGTTCATGGAACTGACATTAAATCTCTAGGATCAGAGATATTGAGAAGAATCCTTTATTCTCAATGAGAAAACAAACTTTGTCTAACTCACTCCTTACCTGTTGGGTCTAGCCCGCCACCCTCTAACCATTGTATTTTGCCCCTTACAGACACACTAAGAGTTGCTTCCCAGGACATCCCAGAACACAGCGTCCTCGGACCGCCCACTATCAACGCCCACTCATCGCCCGGACCNACCACCAATGTCCTCACGCCTACTCGATTGGACCCGCCTTCTGGACACAGCTCCGCTGAGGATTGGACTGCGCACCATTGGGACATTGAGCAATTGAGACGCTGCGACACTGAGAGACACACTCAGCAGAGACAATGGGACATGCGGGAGAGGGTTGGGTTCTCCCGCGTGTAACTAATAAATAATATTCTTTCTTCCAGCTCATCTCTATTTTAGGAAGTTTAGCTCTTCAGTGCGAACCAACCCCAAGGTGTTTTCTGCCCACGCAGACACGGTGCCTGTGTGCATGACGCAGAAACATACACTTACCTAATTAACTTTAGGTAGGTAAGAGGATGCTTTCTTTAGCATAAAGGAAATCTATTACACAGGGCATATTCTTGATCTTCATCTGCACTACATGCTACACTTGGATTTCTCAACCAAAGGACCTAATGTGCTCACAATTACTCCATAGATCAACAAGACTGTATTGTTCTTCCTAATATTTGTCATAAGGATTAAGGCTATGCATGCAAAAGAATTTACTAAGTAAGTATATTAAGATAGTATTTTAGTCACCATTTATCCCGATACTTTGTGTAACCTGGCCTCTTTTTTTTCTTCTGACTCTTTTCCTGTCTATCCTTCTCTATTATAATGAAATGTATATCAGAAATCATGAAAACTTAAAATTTATGCTAAGTCCATAAAATGTTCTCCCCACTCCTTATCAATAGTCAAGCAAAAAAATGGTCAAAACTTCCACAACCTGTCTGTTCTGTAGATAAGCCTTCCTAAAGTTTCACTTGCTTGAAACTTTTAGATGACAGGATACATTTTTCTAACATCAGGTGGGTGTTGAGCACTACCCTAATCCCATAGATTGATGCAAGATACACAGCATAAATTTGCCTCCAGAGGACAAGGAGGAGAAGGAACAGGAGAAGTAATATAAGAAGACAAAAATGGAGTGTAATTTAGAAATGTTCAAGTAAGTAACAGATTTTCAAAAGATTTCTAGCCTTGTCTGTCAGTACGATAAGCTTGAAACATAAGTAAAGACTGTGTATTTATTTTGGTTTCTGTTAAAGAAATGCTTTACATTGATATATTTACCAGGCTTATCTGTTTATATGTTATATTTCAATGTAAGGAGTTATTTGTTTTAACTTGTTGACATAGGTGCTATATGAAGAACAACAATCCTTGATGTGGGCAATGACTGACTTTAATCTTGATGCTATGTAGATCCTCCCCAATCTTTGAATCCTTTCCACCTGCAATACTGCTTCTTTTTGAAAATCTAAATTTAGCATTTTAGTGTTACTCTATAGGACCATTTTAGTGTTCTTTATCATGACAGAAATATTCAAAGGACTTCTANTAAAATGATATCTTTGACAACTAAAGAGTGTTTAATTTATCATTGTGTAGGTATTAGAACTTTCTTAGTACCAATGAACATATCTGTTCTAGTTCTGTTCTGTTTCTGTGATAAATACTTTGGCCAAAAGCAATCTGGGGGAAGAAAGAGTTGTTTGGTTTACACTTCATGGTCACAGTCCATCATTTATGGAAATCAGGTTAAGATTCTACAGGCATAACCACAGAATATTCCTGTTTACTGGCTTAATCTATCACAATAAATCTCTCAAAATAATATGATGAGCTATCTTTCTTATAAAGTCCAGTCACATCTCCCTAAAGAAGGTGGTACACAAAGAAGACTGAGCCCTCTCACATCAATCATGAATAGAGAAAAGTTCTTACAGACATAAGGCAATCTGATCTAGGAAGCACTTCAACTGAGATTTCCTCCTTCCAGGTGATGCTAGGTTGGATAAACTTGCTAATAAAACCCTAATCAGCATCCTTAGAATTCAGACTTTGCATCATTTCTAAGTTCCATGTTAGTGACTGGAATGAGAAAATGGCAAAAGAATAATTTTTCAAACAGCAAAGGTATCATATGTATTTAACACAAGATTAATTTTCAATGAACACAAGGGATAATGAAATAAGATAGTTTTACAGCTGCACAATATTGTCTAAAAGGATAATTGCTCTTCTCATTTTTATTTTGAGTTTTTAGAGAAGGCTTTACCCTGTATCTCTGGTGAGCTTGGAACTCAATGTTAGCTTTGAATCGGTGGCAATAATGTCACAGCTAGAAAGAAGTCATGAGTCACATGAGTGGTGGTGAAGAGTGGATAGAGGCATGAGTGACTACCACAGGGTAATTATTAGTTCTGTAGGAAATATAACACTTTCTGATGAGTAGAATGGTGGTATTACTTAACAGTAATAATGAAAGCTAATTATATCATTTGACCTCTAATATGGAATATTTAAAAAGGACACAATTAAGCCTGGAGAAATTGCTCAGACATTTATAGCATTGTTTGATTTTATAGATGACAAGACTTGATACCCAGAACTTATATGGAAACTCATTATTGCCTAGAACTACAATTTCAGAGGATTTAATGCCCTTTTCTGATCTCTATTGGCATCAGGCATGCATGTGGCTCAAATAAATAATTGTAGTCAAAACAGTCATATGCACAACAGTTATATCCATCTAGAAAGAGATACATCATACCAAATAATGTATATACATAACTTAGTCATGATACAAAAATAGATAAACCTAAATCGAAAAATCATTTTAAAAATACTGGAAGAAGGGACCATTGATTAGGAACATTTGCTGCTCTTGCAGAGAATTCAGGTTTGATTCCAAATGCCCAAGGTGGTGCTTCCCAACCATTTATAAGTATAGTTCCAGGGGATCTGAGTTCCCTCTTTAGATCACTGTTGGTATATCCATGCTTATGGTGTACAAAAATGCACAAAAGGAATCACTCACACGTATTAAGTAAGATAAAATAAAATAAAATAAAACTTTAAGACCAAATATCAAGGATAAGAAGACACTAAAAGAATAGTAAATAAAAGGGGTGGTCAGAAAGTGTGGTAAGTGGGGGGGAGTAACACAATGAAGGATGTTACCTGATTTACTAAAAAGAGCCAACATTGAGTGTTGTATGAGCCAACCTGAATATGAAAATCAAGCAGTAATTCAAGGTTTCCCACCAATGTGGCCTCTGGTATGACAGGTTGTCACGTAGGAGTAAGTGGATAGTGATAGGCAAGAAAGAAGTATAACATTAGCGATGCTAAGTGAACCTCCTGTGGGGCTGACAGGACCAAAGCATGGATGCTTAAGTTCTATATTTCTTATAAGAGAGAAGTATGAACAGAAACAAGCAGGAAATGGTGGATGAGAATATTCTTGGAAATACCACTCAGGCTACTGGGTAACAACATGAATTCTTTGAGGGCAGATTAAGGACAGGCACAGTGGATGTGAATGTCCCAGATAACCACTATAATCTTTGCCCCTTGACATCCATCCTTTTGTGTGACTCCTACTATATTGTATGAAGAAATCATCCTCTAGTCTTTCCTTCAAGATACGTTTGTTAAGACAAAATTTAACTCTGATTTATGTTTGGTTATTATAATGCCAATACAGTGCTTAAGTATAATTTCTAATATGGGATATAAAAGTGATAAATATGTAATATATGTAATATCAAATGAAATTTAGTAATTTTAAAAATGAAAAAAGTTCTGGAGTGTAAGGAAAATTATGTATATTATCCAGGACTTATCCTAATCTGGATGGACATACAAATCTTTTCCTAACATGAACATGATCTATATGAAACTCAAATAGATACTTAGATAACAAGTGGTATATTGGGTATGGGAAAGAGGCCAAAGAAAGTAACTCGATCACTATGCAGATTAACTCTTGGATACTTTTAGGTTTCATATCTGCGAAGAAAAAAAAAGCATATTTCGTCAAAGGCATTAATTTTTTCTTTTGTGAGACANATTTCTTATTATTGACAACAAACCTAGTAATTTGGTAACGAATGGGAATGTAAAGTGAACAATCAAGTCATCCAGACAAATTTTGATATTATAAAATCATATGGACTCAAGGCCTGAGCCNGAAGGTGAGCCATCTTTGCTCTGGTGCACTTCCGGGGAGAGGACAGACTGAAGAGGCATCACAGCTTCTGGGTAGGATCCCATTTCTGACTTAAGTCATCCTGCGCCTATCCCGCCCGAGAAGGGGTGTCTGCCCAGGAGCAGTCTCCTCGCCTGAACCATCACCCAGCACCTTTCCTGCCCGAGGAGGGGTGTCTGCCCGGGAGGAGTCTCAAGGCCTGAGGCAGAAGGTAAGCCATCTTTGCTCTGGTCCACTGCCGGTTAAAGGGTAGCCTGGAGAAGTGACACAGCTTCTGGGCTCCAGTCTGCACTGGCAAGAGTGTGGACCACAGAAGCTACACAGCTTCAGGACAGACAGAAGCAACCTAACTTCTGGGACAGACTCTATTTCNGGTTCCAGAAATTTGGGCACCTTCCTCTTCAGAGGAAAGGTGGCCACCTGTGAGGGTTCTGT
>NW_018393419.1:0-1415 GCF_900095145.1 Mus pahari
CGGATCAGCCTGGGGGCTGTTGCCAGGTGAACACCCCTCCTTGGGCGGGGAAAGGCGCCGGATGACCGGGACCAGACACGGGTCCCTCTTCTCCAGTCCGCTCTCTCCCCGGCAGTGCCCTCACTTGAGGTTTTGACCTTAGCCATTCTGATTGGTATAAGTTGGAATCTAAGGTTCTTTTTGATTTGCATTTCTCTGAGCACTAAGGACTTTCATCATTTCTTTAGGTACTTCTCAGCTATTTGAGATTACTTTGGCATGAATTCTCATTTTAGTTCTTTACCCCATTTTTTTGAATGGGATTTTTTGTTTTGTTTTGTTTCGTTTTTTGGTGGTTAACTTCTTGAGTTCTTTATGTATTTGGGATATTGGCCCTCTATCATATGTGGGGATACTGAAGATTTTTCCCAATCTGTAGGTTGCCAATTTGTCTTATTGTCTATGTCCTTTGCCTTATAGAAAATTTCCAGTATCATGAGGTTCCATTTATCAATTCTTGATGTTAGAGGATGAGCCATTGGAGCTCTGTTTAGGAAATTCCCCCCTTGCCAATGAGTTCAAGACTCTGTCCCACTTTCCCTTTTGTTAGATTCAGTGTATCAGGTTTTATGTTGAGGTCCTTGATCCACTTGGACTTGATCTTTGTACAGGGTGACAAATATGGGTCTGTTTTCATTTTTCCACATACAGACAGTCAGTTAAACCAGCACCAGATACTGTCAATACGTACTTTTTACTTATTTTTGGCATCATTGTCAAAGATCCGGTGTCTGTAATTGTGTGGTTTTATTTCCGAGTCTTCAGTTCTATTCCGTTGATCAATGTGTCTTTCTCGGTACTGGTGTCATGCAGTTTGTTTGTTTGTTTGTTTGTTTTAATTATTTTATTAGATATTTTCTTCATTTACATTTCAAATGCTATCCCAAATGTCTGCTATACCCTCACCCCCACCCAGCTCCCCAGCCCGCTCACTCCCACTTCTTGGCCCTGGCATT
This sequence comes from Mus pahari, assembly GCF_900095145.1. Taxonomy (NCBI): domain Eukaryota; kingdom Metazoa; phylum Chordata; class Mammalia; order Rodentia; family Muridae; genus Mus; species Mus pahari. The sequence continues at coordinate 996 of NW_018393419.1, forward strand.
CCCCTGTATGGGGCATACAAAGTTTGCAAGACTAAGGGGCCTCTCTTCCCAATGATGGCCCCTTGAGTTCCTTGGATAATTTCTCCAACTCCTCCATTGAGGTCTCTGTGTTCTATCCTATAGATGACTGTGGGCATCCACTACTTTATTTGCCAGGCACTGTCATAGCCTCACAAGAGATAGCTATATCAGTGTCCTTTCAGCAAGTTCTTGCTGGCGTATGCAATAGTGTCAGCATTTGGTGACTGATCATGGGATGGACCCCCGGGTGGTGCATGCAGTCTCTGGGTTGTCCATCCTTTTGTCTTAGCTCCAAACTTTGTCTCTGCAACTTCTTTCATGGGTATTTTATTCCCTATTTTGGGGAGGAATGAAGTATTCACATGTTGGTCTTTCTTCTTGATTTTCTTGTGTTTTGGA
>NW_018393419.1:2958-27958 GCF_900095145.1 Mus pahari
AAGTTTTTGTCATACAGATCTTTCACCTCCTTAGTTAGAGTCACACCAAGGTATTTTATATTTTTTGTGACTATTGTGAAGGGTTTTGTTTTCCTAATTTCTTTCTCAACCTGTTTATATTTTGTGTAGAGAAAGGCCATTGATTTGTTTGAGTTAATTTTATATCCAGCTACTTCAATGCAGCTGTTTATAAGGTTTTGGAGTTCTCTGGTGGAATTTTTAGGGTCACTTATATATACTATCATATCATCTACAAATAGTGATATTTTGACTCCTTCCTTTCCAATTTGGATCCCCTTGATCTGCTTTTGTTGTCCAATTGCTCTGGCTAGGACTTCAAGTACTATATTGAATAGGTGGGTAGAAAGTAGTCAGCCTTGTCTAGTCCCTGATTTAGTGGGATTGCCTCCAGCTTCTCTCCATTTACTTTGAAGTTGGCTACTGGTTTGCTGTATATTGCTTTTATTATGTTGAGGTATGGGCCTTGAATTTCTGATCATTCCAAGACTTTTATCATGAAGGGGTGTTGGATTTTGTCAAATGCTTTCTCAGCCTCTAACGAGATGATTATGTAATTTTTGCCTTTGAGTTTGTTTATATAGTGGATTACGTTGATGGATTTCTGTATATTAAACCATCCCTGTATTCCTGGGATGAAGCCTACTTGGTCATGATGGATGATCTTTTTGATATGTTCTTGGATTCGGTTTGCAAGGATTTTATTTAGTATTTTTGCATCGATATTCATAAGGGAAATTGGTCTGAAGTTCTCTTTCTTTGTTGGATCTTTGTGTGGTTTAGGTATCAGAGTAATTGTGTCTTATTGGAACGAGTTGGGTAGAGTACCTTCACTTCCAATCCAAACTTATCCAAAAGACAAAGAGGGGGGGCACTTCATACTCATCAAAGGTAAAATCTACCAAGGTGAACTCTCAGTTCTAAATATCTATGCTCCAAATGCAANGGCAGCCACATTTATTAAAGAAACTTTAGTAAAACTCAAAGTACACATTGCACCTCACACAGTAATAGTGGGAAATTTCAACACCCCACTCTCACCAATGGACAGATCCTGGAAACAGAAACTAAACAGAGACACATGCACACTAACAGAAGTTATGAAACAAATGGATTTAACAAATATCTACAGAACATTTTATCCTAAAACAAAAGAATATACCTTCTTCTCAGTGCCTCACAGTACCTCCTCCAAACTTGACCATATAATCAGTCACAAAACAGGCCTTGACAGATACAAAAATATTGAAATTATCCCATGCATCCTATCAGATCACCACAGATTAAGGCTGATATTCAATAACAGTATAAATAATAGAAAGCCAACATTCACGTAGAAACTGAACAACACTCTACTCAACGATAACTTGGTCATGGAAGAAATAAAGAAGGAAATTAAAGACTTTTTTAGAGTTTAATGAAAATGAAGCCACAACATACTCATACTTATGGCACACAATGAAAACAGTCCTAAGAGGAAAACTCATAGCTCTGAATGCTGCCAAAAAGAAACTAGAGAGAACATACACTAGCAGCCTGAAAGCACACCTAGAAGCTCTAGAAGGAAAGGAAGCAAATTCACGCAAGAGGAGGAGACGGCAGGAAATAATCAAACTTAGGGCTGAAATCAACCAAGTGGAAACAAAAAGAACTATTCAAAGATTTAACCAAACCAGGAGCTGGTCCTTTGAGAAAATCAACAAAATAGATAAACCCTTAGCCAGACTAACTAGAGGGCACAGGGACAGTATCCTAACTAACAAAATCAGAAATGAAAATGGCGATATAACAGATCCTGAGGAAATCCAAAACATTATCAGATCCTACTGTAAAGGTCTATACTCAACAAAACTGGAAAACCTGGATGAAATGGACAACTTCCTAGATAGATACCAGGTTCCAAAGTTAAATCAGGATCAGATTAAGGATCTTAACAGTCCAATTTCCCCTAAGGAAATAGAAGCATTCATTAATAGTCTCCCAACCAAACAAAAAGCCTAGGACCAGATGGGTTTAGTGCAGAGTTCTGTCAGACCTTCAAAGAAGACCTAATTCCAACTCTCATCATGCAGTTTTATTCACTTTTGCTCTTTAGTAAAGCTTGAGTTCAGGGATGGTGATTTACCCCAGCTGTTATTTTATTGTTAAAAACTGTTTTTGCTATTCTGTTGAGAATTGCCCTTTCCATGTCTTTGAGGAATTGCGTTGGGATTTTGATGGGGATTGCACTGAATCTGTAGATTGTCTTTGGTAGGATGGTCATTTTTACTGTATTGATTCTGTCAATTCATGAGGGTGGGAGATCTCTCCATTTTCTGAGATGCTCCATTTCTTTCTTGAGAGATTTGACATTATTGTCATACAGATCTTTTATTTGTTTAGTTAGTTAATCCAAGTCTTTTTCACATTCCTTTAATAGTAATGTTTTTTTCCAAGTAGATTATCTACACCAAATACTATCATATAGCCCCAAAAATACTTAGCTTCTTTCTGTGGTAAAAATCTAGTCTTTCCTTTTGATATAGGAAAGATTTGAATCATATAAGTAACACAGTTCTACAACACTATTGTAAACTTTCATACTCTTATAAAGGACACTTACTATGTTTTGCTGTTTCCCAGCCTCATCTTTATGTACGTGTTCGAAGTAATCGAGCAGAAACTCCAGTTCTCAGTTTACGTCAGTTGTCTCAGGTAAACTTGTTCTGTGCTTCAATTTCTTTTCTCTTTTGTTTGCAATCTTCCCTTCTTGATAAGACTTGGCAAATCTCTATTTTATGATGATGGTGATGATGATGATGAAGAAATATGTATAGATAGAGACAGATAGGTAGGTAGGTAGGTAGGTAGGTAGGTAGGTAGATAGATAGATAATTATAATTGTCTCCATTGCCAAGAGGAAACAGTACTTTATAGGCAACGAAATATGGAAAGGAATTGTTCTATCACTTTATATCTTAAGCAGTAACTTTTGTCTTAAAACACATAAAATTGGGTATGTAGGGAGCATGTGTGGCTGGATCCACAGGGTCTTATTTGGAGGCCTGTCCCAAAGCTAACCTCTATGGGAGCTGAGACTATGACCTCAATCCAGAAGCTTTTGATCACAAAGTGTAAGGAGATTGGTATTGGAACAGAATGTTACAAACAGGATGATTGAACACTATATTCTATGGAAGTAAATATATTTAAAATTTAAAACACAGAAATCTAGTATGAAGATATTTTATGCAAAACTAAATAATTTTAGCAAGTATCAAGTATTAATGAAAAGCAGAAATTTTTGTTGACTTTGTGGTATAAGAATAAATTATGAAATATTTCCTCATGCATTTAAAAAATATTTCCCAAGGCAGCAATGTAGAATAAAGAGAAAAATGATCTCATCCTATTAAGGCCATTGCCATGATATAAGCTGATGTGATATCTATTATCAAGTATATATATCCTCTTATTTGTAATTTTTTCCTTAATTCACAGATATATATTTTTAAAATTTTATGGGTGATATGTGTTTTTAATTTTCTCTGCACTCTGTGGATGAAAAGAGATGGGACAGTTGTTCCAGAATCAGTAGAATGACCTGTGTCACAGTTCAACATGCATCTCCCACTATTCCCTTGACTACAGTAGTATGTTGATCATAGATCCATAGCCTCAGAATTTGAACATTGTGAAAACTCAGTGTAGAAAGGTCTGGAGATTAGACTGTTGTGAATCTCTCATTCCTTATTATGTTTTACAAAACCAAATCAATTGGGTTTTTAACAACAATGTGCTAATCCTTGAAAGAATTCCCTTTGTCATGAGAACCATTGGAAATGTTTTATGGAAAATAAATTCTATTCAAATACAAAATAATTCAATTGTATTTTAGTTCTGATACAAATGATACTTTGTAACTGGTGTTGAAGTCAAGTAAAATATATTTTAAAAGTTTTCCTGTAGCCAGCAAAAAAATATTTATTGTCTTAATGTAAGGGTTTATTGATGTACATTTTGATAATTTAAAAAGTGTCTCTCTGTCTCTATGTCTCTGTCTCTGTCTCTCTGTCTCTCTGTCTCTCTGTGTCTCTGTCTCTGTCTCTGTCTCTGTCTCTGTCTCTCTCTCTCTCTCTCTCTCTCTCTCTCTCTCTGTGTGTGTGTGTGTGTGTGTGTGTGTGTGTGTGAATGTTCTTGTATGATGGTATATCCTACTGTTTAATTAGATGACATCTCTCCCTATTATGAAACTGGCCAGGTAAGCCCCAGGAATCTATATGTAACTGCCTTCTGAACTTTAGGATTTCAGGTACTCCTCAATAATCTCTGCTTTTATATTCTGGGTTGTGTATGCAAAATTTAGCAGCTAGTGCTTTCAGAGCAAACATCTTACTGACTTAAGGTATGTCTACAGTTCCAATATATTTCCTCATTAACAATCATTTGTACTTTGAATTTTACTTATAGGTCTAAAATTAAATAAATAAAATTCAATGTTAGAACAAATTTTTACTATAAAATAACATGTGAAACACATGTCACTTATAAAATTGTAGCAATACTACCATTTTCATATTTCAATATATTTCTACATATGATATTACCATACATAAGTACTGCTATGGTTTTTTTTTTTTGGAAAGTATACTTCAGTTACTTTCTTAATCATATTCCATCTGTTTGACTGACATAGAACTTTTTTGCCTGTGTTTCAGTTTTCATTCATTCAGAATCATGACATGATGAAAGAATTATAGTACACACACATACACACACACACACACACACATTGAATCTGAGCCAGTCAGTCATATAACAAATGAGGCGATAAAGATCCCTAATTCTTAGCAATTGTTCTTTTGAAAGTTTTGTAACAGTCTATTTTATCTTTAAGGGATCTAACTTTGTGAATTCAAAGTACGTAACTGGGCCAATAAATAAGTAAATATGGAGCACTACAATCAGGTAAGTCTCCTTTTACGAAGATTCCTCCATTATAGATAGTGTATAAAAGATCTAACGAAATAGTTACTTTTTAAGATTGCTGAAATTTTTTGTACTTCCCAGGATATTGGAAGACAGGTGTCATGGAATTGCTTCAAAAGAATAAAAACACTTATTTTAATAAACCCTTACATATTTTCATATAGCTTACCATTTGAACTTCACAACAAATGTATGATCTATAAGAGGATCATTGATATCATCATGTCAAAGATAAAGAACATAAAGTTCACAGGATTTCTAGTTTGATAAAATCGTGTATGCTACATGATAGTGACTTGCCACTAGTTTATTCCTGCCTTGACAAATGTAGAGAGTTTTTAAATTCTCTCTGTGGTCTGGTTCAGATACTGAGTGAACTGATTCATAAGTTAGACTTTCCAACTCACAGTTCATAATTTGATATGTTATTAACAAACTATACTCTTTATTTTCCTTTAGTTTACTCCTCCAAGATACAAGATAGAAGACATGAAAGTCCAAACTGCTATGTAGAGTGGGGGGCCAGATCTTCTGGGTGATCCCAAAGATGTTCAAAACCTGGCAGCCAAAACTCCCAATCTAGTTTATCACAAGCATGTTCCTCACTATACTCATATGGATTTTGTATTGGGTAAAGATACTAATGGAGAAGTTTATAAAGAAATCATTCAATTCGTCAATAAAGATCAATCAGAGTGAAGATTCTTTGGCTTTCTGCATATTTTTCCCACTTATTTTATAGAGGAGCACACTCACAGAAGCAGGTTGGGACAGGGAATTGGCATAGGGGGGTTAACAGGGAAGAGAGATAAAATTTTCAACATAAATAAAGAAAATAAGCAATAAAATAAAAAAAATAAATAGTTTTAGAAGTTTTCTTAGTGGAAGACATTTCTTGATTTCCTCTTTTTCTTCCTTCCTTCCTTCCTTTCTTTCTTTCTTTCTTTCTTTCTTTCTTTCTTTCTTTCTTTCTTTCTTTCTTTCTTTCTTTCTTTCTTTCTTTCTTTCNCTTTCTTTCTTTCTTTCTTTCTTTCTTTCTTTCTTTCTTTCTTTCTTTCTTTCTTTCTTTCTTTCTTTCTTTCTTTCTTTTTTTAATAGTCTTTCATGCAGCCCTGGCTGTCCTGGTACTTACTCCGTAGATGAGGCTGGCTTCACACTTAGGTCCTCCTGCCTATGTTTCCTAAGAAATTGCATTAAAGATGTGGAAAACCACTATCAGACATTATTATTGTTTACTAGGCCTCACACAACTATCCCCCAGCTCCTTTCCTGCTTTCCTTCCACCCAGATGGACATCATTTTCTACCTTTGTTTAGAAGACTAACAGGCATCTAAGGAATAATAATAAATTAAGATAAAACAAAACAAAACAAAAAGATTTGGATAGGAATAAACAAACAAACAAAAAGAGCCAAAGAAATGCATAATAAACACATAGATGCAGGGACACAAGCATTAGCACATACAGTATTTCCTTAGAAACATAAATACAGAAGTCACAATATATACACAAAGGACCTATAAGGGGAAAAATAGTCCTGACTCAACATTAGGAAACCAAGCACTTCCAAAGATGCTACTGAGTTCTTTTTGTGTTGTCAGTCTACAATGAGCATGGGGCTTACTCTTTTTTAAGATTATCTGGTTTATTTATTTACATTCTGAATGCTGCCCCCTCCCAGTTTCCTCCTCCCAGTATTCTTAACCCCTCCCCTTCTCCTTAGATTCTGAGAGAGGAGATCCTCCCCAACTCACCCACCCATCTATACAATGCTTAACCCTGTCATCCCCCTTTCTGGGATGTGAAGTCTCTATAGGATTAGGCACATCATCAGCTATTGAGGCCAGACAATGCAGTCCTTTCCTACATATGTGTCAGGGGACCACAGATCAGTCTATGTATGCTCTTTTGTTAGTTTATGTTCTAGGAGCTCCCAGGGGACCATGTTAGTTGAAAATTTTGATCTTTCTATGGGGTTGCCATCCCCTTCACCTCCTTTAATCTTTCTACTCACTCTTCTGCAGGGGTGCTCCACCTCATTGCAATGGTTAGCTGTATCTGCATCTGTCACAGTCATCTGATGTTAGAGTCTCTTAGAAGACAGCTATGCTAAGCTCATGTCTTTCAAGCACAACATAGCATCAGTAATGGCTGGGATTGGTGCCCATCCATGTGCCAGTTTGGGCCTGCCACTGGATGGCCTTCCCTTTAGTCTCTTCTCTGCTTTTGTTCCTTCGTTTCTTTTAGACAGAAACAATTCTGGGTGTCCCCATCCCTCCACTGGGTGCCCTGTTTATATATTGTACATGTTCCCTTCAGGTTCTATCTCCCCAATGTTGGGCATATTGGTTATGTTGTCTCCAGTGAGTCCTGGAAGCTTGTCACAACACAAGTCTCTGGGATTTTCTAGAGTTTCTTCCCATGCCACACCCTCAGCAGCTGCATATTTCCATTCATTGTTCTGGTAATTTGGGCTTCTCTCCTGTATCTCATCATACCTGATCCTGCCTCCCTTTTTCCCTTCCTCCTCCCCTCTTCTACACATGTCCTTCCTTCTGATCCACTATGGTCATATCAGCCTTTCATAATAGTCACAAGCTGGAAACAACCCAGATGTCGCATAACTGAAGAATGGATACAGAAAATGTGGTTCACTTAAAAAATGGCATACTATTCAGCTATTTAAAATGAGGACATTATGAATTTTAGAAGCAAATGGATGGAACTAGAAAATATCCTCCTGAGTGAGATAACCCAGATGGAAAAGGACATGCATGGTATGTACTCACAGCTATGTAGATATTAACCAAAATGTACAGAATACCCATGATATAACCCACAGACTATAAGAGGTTTAACAGTTCATGATGGTGTGATTTAATGCAGGGTGCTTTTCCAATTTCTCATATCTGTTGAGACTTGCTTTGTGTCCAAATATGGGCTCAATTCTATGAGGTGCTGACAAGAAGTTATATTTTTTGTATTTATGTGAAATGTTCCATAAACATCTGATAAGTCTGTTTGGTTTATACTATCAGTTAACTTTCTCTGTTTCCTTTTCTTCTGGATAGTTTGTCTATGTATAAGAGTCAGATATGAAGCCTTATACTGTCATTGTTTAAGAGTCAATATGTGGTTTTTAGAAGTGTTTCTTTTATGTACTTGAGTGACCTTATGTTTGATATATAATATATATATATATACTTAAAAAAGTAATATCCTCCTGGTAGAATTCTTCCTTTAATTAGTATGTAGTTATTCCTTATGTACTCTGTTTCATTTGTCTTTGGAGTCTTTTTTGTCATATATGTAAATGGATATTCTGGGCTGTTCCTGTGTCACAGCACCCCAGAGCTGACCCAGAGCTGTGCCACAGCTCTCCATACCCAATTTCCTCTTGGAGAGAATGATCTCCAAGGACTATTGATGCACAGGCTTACAGGAGGGACAAGACACAGTCAGAGACAGCAAGACTAGCTAATGCCAGAAATAACAAGATGGCAAAAGACGAGAGCAAGATCATAAGCAACAGAAACCAAGGCTAATTGGCATCATCAAAACCCAATTCTCCAATGAGAAAAATAAGAATTTGATTCAAAATTCTACCTCATGAAGATAGTACACCTATGACTCTATAATTAAAACCACTTGTAGCTCTTCCAGAGTTCATGAGATCAATTTCCAGGAACCACATGGTGGCTCATGACCATCTCTAGGGAGATATTATGCCCTCTTTAGGCAAGTGTATATGTATTCAGCAGAGCACTAATACATTAAATACATTAAAAACTTTAAAATAAAAGAAAGAAAATCTAGTAAAGAGATCAGGAGTTGTAGATGCAAGCATCACTAACATAATACAAGAGATAGAAGAAAGAACCTCAGGTGCAGAAGATTACATAGAAAACATCAACACAATAGTCAAAGAAAATGCAAAACGCAAAAAGCTAATAATCCAAAACATCCAGGAAATCCAGGACAAAATGAGGGGATAAAACATAATGCTAATACCTATAGAAGAAATAGATTACCAACTTAAAGGGCCAGTAGTTATCTTCGACAAAATTATAGAAGAAAACTTCCCCAACCTAAAGAAACAGATGTCCATGAACATATAAGAAGCCTACAGAACTCCAAATAGATTGGTCCAGAACAGAAATTCCTCCTGTGACACAACAGTCAAAACACCAACTGCACAAAACAAACAAAGACTATTAAAAGCAGTAAGGGAAAAAAGGTAAAGTAACATATAAATCAGATCTACCAAAATTGCACAAGACTTATGAAACAGAGACTATGAGAGATAGAAGATCCTTGGCAGATGTCATACAGACCCTAAGAGAAAACTAATGCCAGCCCAGGCTACAAAACCAATCAAACCCCTCAGTTACCATAGATGGAGAAAACAAGATATTCCATGACAAAATCAAATTTACCCAATATCTTTGCATAAATCCAGCCCTACAAAGGATAATAGTGGGATAGCTCCAATAGAAGGAGGGAAACTAGACTAGAAAAAGCAAGAAAGTAATCTTCATTCAAAAATCCCAAACGAAGATAGATACACATACATAATTCCACCACTGAAAACAAAAATAATACGAAGCACCATTCACTATCACTTAGTATCTCTTAACATCAATGGACATAATTCTCTAATAAAAATATATAGACTTGTTATATAAAGAGGACCCAGAATTTTGCTGCATATAAGAAACACCCCAGTGTGGAAAACAGACACTACCTCAGAGTAACGGGCTGGAAAACAATTTTCCAAGCAAATGGACCCATGAAACAAACTAGAGTAGCCATGCTAATGTGGAAAAAAAATCAAATTTCATTCAAAAGTTATCAAAAAAGGGTATGGATGGATACTTTATATTCATGAAAAGAAAAGTCTACCTAGAACTCTCAATTCTGACCACCTATGCTCCATATACAAGGCACCCACATTCATAAAAGAAAATTTACTGAAGCTCAAAACACACATTACAACTCACAATAATGGTGAGAGATTTCAACACCCCACTCTCATCAATGGACAGATCATGGAAAAAGAAACAAACAGAGACATATTGAAAATTTAAAAAGCTACTGAACAAATGGATTTAACAGTTATCTATAGAACATTTCATCCTAAAACTAAAGAATATCCATTCTTTTAAGCCCCTCATGGTATATTCTCCAAAACTGAGGCCATATTTGGTCAGAAAACAGGCCTCAACAGATACAAGAAGATTGAGTTAATCTGATGCATCTGATCTGATCACCATGGATTAAGTCTGGTCATCAATAACATCAAAATCAGCAGAAAACCACATACACATGGAAACTGAACAATGCCTTACTCAGTGATAACTTGGACAAGGACAAAATAAAGAACGAAATTAAAAACTTTACAATTTAGTGAAAATGAAAGCACAGCACACCCAAACTCATGAGAGAAAAAGAAAGGAGCGCTAAGAGGAAAAACCATAGATGTTCAGAATTGAGAGTTATTCTTGGTAGATTTTTTTCATGAATATGCAGTATCCATCCATATCTTTTTTGATAACTTTTGTTGAAATATGATTTTTTTCTACATTAGCATGGCTACTCTAGTTTGTTTCTTGGGACCATTTGCTTGGAAAATAGTTTCCAGCCCTTTACTCTGAGGTAGTGTCTGTTTTTCACACTGAGATGTGTTTCCTGTACGCAGCAAAAAGCTGGGTTCTTTTTATGTAAGTAGTCTGTTTGTCTATGTCTTTTGATTAGGGGATTGTGTCCATTGATATTAAAAGATATTAACTGATAATGATAGCTGCTTCCTATTATTTTTATTTTTAGAGGTGGAATTATGTTTCTGTAGCTATCTTCTTTTGTTTTTTGTTGGTTTTTTTTTTGTTGTTGTTGTTGAAAGATTACTTCTTTGCTTTTTCTAGTCTGTAGTTTCCGTCCTTGTGTTGGAGCTATCCAACTATTATCCTTTGTAGGGCTGGATTTATGTAAAGATATTGTGTAAATTTGGTTTTGTCATGAAATATTTTGTTTTCTCCATCTATGGTAATTGAGAGTTTTGCTGGGTATTGTAGCCTGGGCTGACATTAGTGTTCTCTCAAAATCTGTATGGCATCTGCCCAAGATGTTTTATCTCTCATAGTCTCTGTTGAGAAATCTGGTGTAATTCTGATAGATCTGCTTTATAAGTTACTTGACCTTTTTTCCCTTACTGCTTTTAATTTTCTTTCTTTGTTTTGTGCAGTTGGTGTTTTGACTATTATGTGACAGGAAGAATTTCTGTTCTGGCCCAATCTATTTGGAGTTCTGTAGGCTTNGGCAGATGTCATACAGACCCTAAGAGAAAACTAATGCCAGCCCAGGCTACAAAACCAATCAAACCCCTCAGTTACCATAGATGGAGAAAACAAGATATTCCATGACAAAATCAAATTTACCCAATATCTTTGCATAAATCCAGCCCTACAAAGGATAATAGTGGGATAGCTCCAATAGAAGGAGGGAAACTAGACTAGAAAAAGCAAGAAAGTAATCTTCATTCAAAAATCCCAAACGAAGATAGATACACATACATAATTCCACCACTGAAAACAAAAATAATACGAAGCACCATTCACTATCACTTAGTATCTCTTAACATCAATGGACATAATTCTCTAATAAAAATATATAGACTTGTTATATAAAGAGGACCCAGAATTTTGCTGCATATAAGAAACACCCCAGTGTGGAAAACAGACACTACCTCAGAGTAACGGGCTGGAAAACAATTTTCCAAGCAAATGGACCCATGAAACAAACTAGAGTAGCCATGCTAATGTGGAAAAAAAATCAAATTTCATTCAAAAGTTATCAAAAAAGGGTATGGATGGATACTTTATATTCATGAAAAGAAAAGTCTACCTAGAACTCTCAATTCTGACCACCTATGCTCCATATACAAGGCACCCACATTCATAAAAGAAAATTTACTGAAGCTCAAAACACACATTACAACTCACAATAATGGTGAGAGATTTCAACACCCCACTCTCATCAATGGACAGATCATGGAAAAAGAAACAAACAGAGACATATTGAAAATTTAAAAAGCTACTGAACAAATGGATTTAACAGTTATCTATAGAACATTTCATCCTAAAACTAAAGAATATCCATTCTTTTAAGCCCCTCATGGTATATTCTCCAAAACTGAGGCCATATTTGGTCAGAAAACAGGCCTCAACAGATACAAGAAGATTGAGTTAATCTGATGCATCTGATCTGATCACCATGGATTAAGTCTGGTCATCAATAACATCAAAATCAGCAGAAAACCACATACACATGGAAACTGAACAATGCCTTACTCAGTGATAACTTGGACAAGGACAAAATAAAGAACGAAATTAAAAACTTTACAATTTAGTGAAAATGAAAGCACAGCACACCCAAACTCATGAGAGAAAAAGAAAGGAGCGCTAAGAGGAAAAACCATAGATGTTCAGAATTGAGAGTTATTCTTGGTAGATTTTTTTCATGAATATGCAGTATCCATCCATATCTTTTTTGATAACTTTTGTTGAAATATGATTTTTTTCTACATTAGCATGGCTACTCTAGTTTGTTTCTTGGGACCATTTGCTTGGAAAATAGTTTCCAGCCCTTTACTCTGAGGTAGTGTCTGTTTTTCACACTGAGATGTGTTTCCTGTACGCAGCAAAAAGCTGGGTTCTTTTTATGTAAGTAGTCTGTTTGTCTATGTCTTTTGATTAGGGGATTGTGTCCATTGATATTAAAAGATATTAACTGATAATGATAGCTGCTTCCTATTATTTTTATTTTTAGAGGTGGAATTATGTTTCTGTAGCTATCTTCTTTTGTTTTTTGTTGGTTTTTTTTTTGTTGTTGTTGTTGAAAGATTACTTCTTTGCTTTTTCTAGTCTGTAGTTTCCGTCCTTGTGTTGGAGCTATCCAACTATTATCCTTTGTAGGGCTGGATTTATGTAAAGATATTGTGTAAATTTGGTTTTGTCATGAAATATTTTGTTTTCTCCATCTATGGTAATTGAGAGTTTTGCTGGGTATTGTAGCCTGGGCTGACATTAGTGTTCTCTCAAAATCTGTATGGCATCTGCCCAAGATGTTTTATCTCTCATAGTCTCTGTTGAGAAATCTGGTGTAATTCTGATAGATCTGCTTTATAAGTTACTTGACCTTTTTTCCCTTACTGCTTTTAATTTTCTTTCTTTGTTTTGTGCAGTTGGTGTTTTGACTATTATGTGACAGGAAGAATTTCTGTTCTGGCCCAATCTATTTGGAGTTCTGTAGGCTTCTTGTATGTTTATGGACATCACTTCCTTTAGGTTGGGGAAGTTTTCTTCTATAATTTTGTTGAACATAATTACTGGCCCTTTAAGTTGGAAATCTCTTTTGTCTATACCTATTATCCTTATGCTTTGTCTTCTCATTTTGTTCTGGATTTCCTGGATGTTTTGGATTAGGAGCTTTTTGCATTTTGCATTTTTTGACTGTTGTGCAGATGTTTTCTATGGTATCTTCTGCATCCAGGATTCTCTCTTCTATCTCTTGTATTGTGTTGGTGATGCTTGCATCTAAGACTCCTGATCTCCTTTCTAGGTTTTCTTTCCTTTTTGTAAATTTTTATTTATTTAATGTATGAGTGCTCTGCTGAACACATATACATTTTCTTGAAGAGGGCATCATATCCCCCTAGAGATGATAATGAGCCACCATGTGGTTGCTAGGAATTGAACTCATAACCTCTGGAAGACCTACCAGTCTCTTAAACACTGAGTCCTAGGTTTACTATCTCTATGAGATATGACTTTAAATCAGATTCTTGATTTTCTGGTGTTTTGAAGTTTGTAGGTCTTATTGGAGAACTGGGATTTGATGATGCCAATTAGCCTTGGTTTCTGTTGCTTATGATCTTGCCCTTGTCTTTTGTCCGGTTATCTCTGGCATTAGCTGGTCTTGCTGTCTCTAACTGTGGCTTTTCTCTCCTGCAAGCATGTGTATCAGTAGTCCTTAGAGACCATACTCTCCGGGTGGAATTTGAGTATGAAGAGCTGTGTCACAGTGTCAGCTCTGGGGGGCTATGACCTAGGAAGAACCTAGCATATCCATTTACATATATGACAAAAGAGATTCCAAAGACAAACCAAACAGATTAAATAGGGAATAACTACATAATAATTAAAGGAAGAAATCCACCAGAGGATATTACAATTTTTAATATATATATCAAGCACAAGGACACTCAAGTTCATAAAAGAAGCATTTCTAGTACGGCTTAAATCACATATTGCCCCTTAAACAATGATAGTATAAGGCTTCATATCTGACTCTTATAAATAGACAAACCACGCAGAAGAAAAGGAAACAGAAAAAGTTACCTGATAGTATAAACCAAACAGACCTAGCAGATGTTTATGGAACATTTCACATAAATACAAAGGAATATAATTTCTTGTCAGCATTCATGGAATTGAGCCCATATCTAGACACAAAGCAATTCTCAACAGATATGAGAAATTAGTAAAGCACCCTGCATTATATCAGACCATCATGAACTGTTAAACTTCTTACAGTCTGTGGGTTATATCATGGGTATTCTGTACATTTTGGCTAATATCTACTTACTACATACCATGCATGTCCTTTTCCATCTGGGTTACCTCACTCAGAAGAATATTTTCTAGTTCTAACCATTTGCTTGTAAAGTTCACAATGTCCTTGTTTTAAATAGCTGAATAGTATTTCATTGCGTAAGTGAACCACATTTTCTGTATCCATTCTTCAGTTAAGGTACATCTGGGTTGTTTCCAGCATGTGACTATTATGAAATGGCTGCTATGAACATAGTGGAACAGAGGGAAGAACATGTGTAGGACAGGGGATGAAGAAGGGAAAAGGGGGGCAGGATCAGGTATGATGAGACACAGGAGAGAATCCCAAAGTACCAGGACAATGAATGGAAATATGCAGCTGCTGAGGGTGGACTGTGGGGTAGGAAATCCCAGAGACTAGGGATGTGACAGGCTTCCAGGACTCAAGGGAGATGGCATAGACTAAATACCCAATGTTGAATAGATAGAACCTGAAGGGACCACCTCCAGTACATAAACAGGGCTCCCAGTGGAGGGATGGGGTCACCACCTACCTTCAGATTTTTTGACCCAGAATTTTTCCTGTCTAAAAGAAATGCAGAAACAAAATAGAAAAGAGACTAAAGGCAAGGCCCAAATTGGGATCCATTCCATGAATGGGCACCAATCCCTGCCATTACTGATGCTATGTTGTGCTTGCAAACAGGAGCTTATCATAGCTGTCTTCTAAGAGACCCTACTAGCAGATGACTTACACAGATGCAGATACATCTGGCCATTTGAATGAGTTAGGACACCCTTGTAGAAGAGTGAGCAGAAAGACTGAAGGAGGTGAAGGGGACAGCAACCCCACAGGCAGATCAAGATGTTCAACTAACAATGACCCCTGGTGCTACATCCACTCCAGTTGTGACTTGCATTATAGGTTTAGAAACCTGGAAGCAGTCCTGAGGCAGAGTTTCACAGAAACTTAGCATGCTGGAAACTTGGCATTCCCATAGCCCATATACTCAAAACCTGTCCCCATGTTAGTCTGGTGCATGGATCCATGCACTCTCTTTCAGCATTGTTTTATTATAAGTGCCATTAAGGATTAATTTTGACATATAGCTAAGCCTTCGCCAGTGTTCCAATGATTCCTAGAAAAATCCTTGAAGCTGACCCTGAGCTTGGAATTCAGTAAGAATGTTACCTATTTAGTAACATTCAAATTCACTTCTAGTAGAGACAGTAAAATTAATTAGGCATTACAATTTACTTGAACAGAGCTAGAAAAGCTCAGGGTTAGTCTACATAGTAATTAGGAAAATAGCTGAGTCACACCCAAACACAGGAATACACAATGGCCTAGGAAATAGGTTTGTTGTAGTATGAGTTAGTAGAATGGAATTCTTCTGGTGCAATTTTTTTTCACTATGCCCAGAGGAATAGGATAATCAGGTATTTACTAAAAAACTCCTGGTGGTGGGTTTAACAATAGACTAGCATTGTATCAGAGCATTCACCTGGCTCCTGTGTTTAGCCGATCTTAATTAGGGTTGCTCCTATTCTCAGTTGTAAACAAGGCCTGGCTCCTACCATCTTTTTGTGTGTGCATTTTCTTTGTTTGTGTAAGAACCAGTGTACCTTGTATTCACCTAGCATTCTTGTTTTTCATCCAGACTAAAAGCCTGGTGTTTGCTTGGAAAAATTACATTCAGATTCAGCACTCCCTTGTTTCTGTGTCAATTTGTCACCCTTATCTTGCTGACTCTTTGCCCATCTGTATGAAACCCTGATTTCCCATGGATTGAGAGAGGTCAACTGGGCCATTCTGTGGCATAATGGTGCTCAAACAGGGACTCCTGGACAGGTACGACTTTATTTCTTTTTCTTCTTTATTTCTCAGGCAAGGATAAGATTTCATCTTGTTCCTACAGACCAACTGATAAAGGTTCTTCAGTTTGAGGATGACAGGTAAGTTTTTACCATGGGGCAGTCAGACATTAAAACATGTTTAGACATCTCACCAGCCATAGTGATGAAGAGACAGAAATTCAGTGCCAACTTTAAGAACACCTGAGAATGAAAAGGGTTCTCAAGAGAATGAAACTGCATGTTTTGGTTGTAAAAAAGCTGGGACACCTGAGGAAGGATTGTAAAAATCCCTCGGGTGAAGAGAACCTTGGAGGAATGAATGTAAATCAAAGTCCCATAAAGATGGCACTCTGCTCAGTAAAGAAAAGGTAAGACATAAAACTAAATAAGGGGCAGTCTCATCACCCAGTTCAGGAAATATGGATCTTGTTATAGGACACAACCCCAGTTATAAGAAAAACTTCAAGTTGTGGAGTCTGATACTTTAGATAAAATTAAAAGTTAAGGTTAAAGTATAAAAAGAGACTTCATAAAGATCAAAATATAGCTCAATTCTTACTGTTACCTTATTTACAACTTCCCAATGCTACATTGTGCCAAAAATTCATAGATAAGACACAAGTTAGGAAATCATTTCCTCAAACATATATAATTCATTTTGTGGATGTTTTTGTTGGTTGCAGAAAGTGGAGAGTGGGCAGAGCAGGTTTTACAGATGGCTGTAAAATGTCTGACTAAGTGTGGGCTTATGGTGGCTTCAAAAATATTCAGCATGGTAGACCTTTAGGCTAGTTGAGACACTTAGTGTATAGAGGTTGTGTTTTCTCAGAGAATTGCCCTCAGATTAAATAAACTGGAAGTTTTGGATGCTTGCCAGAAGCTGTTAGAGAATTTTAGGTTTTAATCCTGGTTTGACAAGCTGCCCCTTACAAGCAGGAGAGCAGAGGAGAGGAGAGGAGAGGAGAGGAGAGGAGAGGAAAGGAAAAGGAATAGAGAAAAATGGATTTTGGAACTGTCCCAGGGACAGAGAGAAATCGGGAGACATCCTGTTAATTCTCTCCGTCCCCTATAGGAGAAGTACTCTACCCTCTTTGTATTGTCTATGTTTGTTGCACCAATCTGTCCATGCATCAATTCATGTATGTTTTTGTTTCATTGTCTGAATGACTGACTGTTCTATGTTTCATGTTGGAAAGAAAAAACAATGGTTAAAACTTTATCTGCTGATTTAGTCTCAGTTTGCACAGCAGAGCCTGAGAGTGGCCTGCACTTTAGACAAGAATCAAGCACAGCAGGAGAGGCCCTGCTGAAAAACTGTTTTTAAAAAGGAGTCTGCAACCTCTTAGTTTTAAAGCAAATAATCTGATAGTTGTTTTTTCCTAGAAAATTCTCTGCATTTGTGATTATTGTGTTTAGCAAATGACAAAGATAGCTAGAAAAAGTAAAATTCTTTGGTTGGTATAAATTTATGAGATTTGTGTAGCTGCTTCATTTGGGTTTTGACTGGTCTTAAAGGTATAAATATATGTCTTCGTCATAAAGTATTGGCTTGTAAATTATTGGGTATGATTAAAAAGGTGTAACATTCATAACAAGAAAGTTAGCTTTATATTGGTAACTAAGAGTTGGAGTCATTTTAAACAACACGTGGCATAAAGCAGTCCAGAATACTAAGCCTCTAAGGATATTTCTAATTGAGATAATATTTAATTTAATTCTTATCCTAGAAAGTAGACTTATAGAGATAAGATTTAAAACAATGTGTATTTAATAAGACATTAAAATTTACACTGTCATACATTCATGAATAGGCAGCCAAGCTTCGTAATGTGATAGTGATGTTTCTAATATTGATCTAATATTGATTTAAAAGATAATAAATTGTTTAAAATTGGGTTTTGCTTACCAAAAGTTTTATATATATTAATTAAGACTGTTACAAGAGTAATTACCTTATGAGAGTGCCAATGCAGCTCACTTTGGCCATTTGGCCATATAAAGCAAGGCAGAGTTAACTAGATATATTCATCTTTGTGCAGAAATTAGAACCTCACACAATCAGTTTGGCTATGGTTGCGGCCTTACAGGACCATAAATGGTTATAAAAAATGTTTTAAGTATAAGTCATCTTAAGAACGACTTTCCAAAATTAGTGACATAGGTAGACAGTCAAATTGTTCCCATGGAATCTGTCCTCACTGCAGGAGGGCCAAAACTCAGACAGTATGCTTGGATTAAAAATTACATTTGAGTTAAGGCAAAGCGTAGAGGAGCCTCAGGGAAACTGTGTGGCTTTTCTTTTGTTTTGCAAACCAAGCCCAAGAAAGTTCTGGAAACCTCACCTCTCCCTGCTTTCAGGGGAATTTCTTTTTAGCTAAATGACCTTGTTTCAGATCTACCCAGGTGTTGTTCATAGTAAACTTTAAAGTTTAAATTTAAGATTTATAAAAGGTCAATCAGGCTATAGAACTTATAAAGACATTACAAGCTGGCTTGCCTACTTCATATAAAATTATTATAGATTTGTAAGTTTGTTTTTCCTTTGCCATCCTGGTAATTGTAAAGAGTTTGGTTCTAGTGAACTGGTGACCATTAAAAAGTTTTGCCTCTAGGTTTAGCTAATAGTCTTACACCACATAAGAAATTTTTTGTTGTTGTTTTGTTTTTCGAGACAGGGTTTCTCTGTATAACCCTGGCTGTCCTGAAACTCACTTTGTAGACCAGGCTGGCCTTGATCTCAGAAATCCACCTGCCTCTGCCTCCCAAGTGCTGGGATTAAAGGCGTGAACCACCATGCCCAGCTATTTAAGAAATTTTTATTGTCCTGGCATCAATACAAGAAGCTAAGACTTTGAATCTTTCAGTGTATTGTTTCTTAAATGAAAAGTAATTTATTAGCAAATGTTTGTAAAGAAACATTTACTTCAAATCTTTGCTGTCACATAATGAACTTTAAAGTTCTAGGGATTAGCTGTTGCTCCAGAAAAGAGATTCAGGGGCAATATCTTTTTAATATTTAGAGTCTTAGTTATCCTAGAAAAACTGTGGTACAGAAAACTTAAGAAAGAACTGATGATTTGCTTACTTCAAATTATTTTCGAAAGCTTTCAGGAGATGTTAACTGGCTAAGACCTCACTTTAAACTCACCACAGGAGAACTTAAGCCTTTGTTAGGTGCTATCAAGTGAGATTCAAATTAACTGGTGAGAAACAAAAGGCTTTACAGAAAGTAGAGAAACTTCTGTGATCAATTGGTATTAATTATAATCAATGATAATCAAATATTAGCTGCTTATTCTAGTTATTGTTATGAGTCCACAGCAATTATTTGGCAAAGAGAACATTGATGTAAAATCATCTTTCTTCATTTCCAAGTGAAATTTTAACATCCTATTATGACACTGAAATTTAGACGCAAAAAAACAAAAAACAAAAAAACAAAACGAAACAAACAAAAAAAAAAACCCAACCAACCAACCAACCAACCAAACAAACAAACCCAAAAAGCAACCTCCTTGCTGAGTGAGTGCTTTATAGTACTCTATAACCAGGTATACTTATGCCTAAGTGAAGTGAAAGGATCCACATACTGGCACATGGCATGATCCTGTTCAGGTACTTTATATGGGGAAGATGGCATGTTTGTGTTTTTTTTCCACAGAATGCTGCAGGAGCATGCTAGCTTCCAGAATGATTCCTGTGACAGGCTGACCTGTGATTTGCTGAGTGAAAGCTTTTTCAGGCACACGGAGAAGGAGGAAGCAGGGAGAGCAGACACTTGTAATCAAAATGAAGAGACTCTCCCTATCTCTGCTCCTGGCTGCAGCAATGAAAACTAACCTGGTGTCGAGTTAAAAACTAAAGAGCTGACTTGTGAGGAAGAGGGACTGACAGAGAGAACAGGCAAGAATACTACTGCTCTTCAACCAGATTTGCTTAGACATTTCTGCTACTAATTTTATTTTATTTATTTGTATATTTATTTATTTATTGGTTTTTCGAGACAGGGTTTCTCTGTATAGCCTGGCTGTCCTGGAACTCACTTTGTAGACCAGGCTGGCCTTGAACTCAGAAATCTGCCTGCCTCTGCCTCCCAAGTGCTGGGATTAAAGGGATGCACCACCATGTCTGGCTTGATTTTTGTTTTTTAAAAAGAAATCCAAAGCTCAGGCCAACTCTCCTATAGTGATATAACCTGTGTTCCTTACCCATATGCTATATTGCTAGATAATTTTGATAGAGTTAAGATCACCAATCTTGGCAAATCTTTTCATATTCATTGTAATTCTTGTCAATTAACTAATTGTGTAGATCCTGACTTAGATAAGAAGTCCGCTGATATTATTATGTTAAAGAGACCTGCTTATGTTTTGCTGCCTATAGAGTTAAGGTATGATCCTTGGCTTAAAAATTCAAGAATGCAAATTTTGAAAAGGTTAAATGAGCTTATTACACTACAAAGATTTAGTACAGCTCTGATTTTAGGAATTACTGCTTTAAATACGATTTTATCTTCTTTTACATTACCTACCGCAGCCTTAGTTCAGCAGTTACATACTGCTCATTTTGTTAATGATATGCATAGGAATATTTCCGTAGCTTTGTCAGAGCTGCATATAATAGATAAAAAATTGGAGGCAAAGGTTAATGCTTTAGAAGAAGTAATTTTGACAATAGGACAGGATGTAGCAAACATTAAGGCTAGAAAGGCAGAAATTACAGATGTTAGCAGAAGCCACTTGGATACTTAGAACATTGATGAATTGGCCAGAGATTTAAAAAATAACCAAAGTGCATTGAATTCCTTGGATTGGGTTCAATATATAATCCTGCTTGCTGTTATTATTGGCATTATTTTATTAGCAATTATTGTGTTTCCACTCATCTTTAGAGTTCTTCTGAGATCTGTAGCTACGATGAAGTGGGACATTCTGGAACTTCAGCTGAAAAATAATAAAAGAAAGGGGGAGAATGCTACATTCACTCCAGTAGTGACATGCACTATAGGTTTAAAAACCTGGAAGCAGTCCTGAGGCAGAGTTTCACAAAAACTTAGCCTCCTGGAACTTTGGCATTCCCATAGCCTGTATACTCAAAACCTGTACCCATATTAGTCTGGTGTATGGATCCGTGTGCTCTCTTTCAGTATTGTTTTATTAAAAGTGCCATTAAGGATTGATTTTGACATATAGTTAAACCTTTGTCAGTGTTCCAATGGTTCCTAGAAAATCCTTGAAGCTGACCCTGAGCTTGGAATTCAGTAAGAATGTTACCTATTCAGTAACATTCAAATTCACTTCTAGTAGAGACAGTAAAACTAATTAGGCATTACAATTTACTTGAACAGAGCTAGAAAACCTTAGGGTTAGTCTGCATAGTAATTACTTAGGACAATAGCCGAGTCACACCCAAACAAAGCAATACACAATGGCCTGGGAAATAGGTGGGTTGTAGTATGAAAGAGTTAGTAGAACAGAATACCCCTGGTGCAGTCTTTTTTACTAGGCCCAGAGGAATAGCATAATCAGGTATTTACTAAAGAACCCCTTCTGGTGTGTTTAACCATAGACTAGCATTGTGTCAAAGCATTCACCTGGCTCCTGTATTTAGCTAATCTTAATTAGGGCTCTTCCTATTCTCAGTTGTAAACAAGTCCTGGCTCCCACTGTCTTTTTATATATGCATTTCTTTGTTTTGTGTAAGAACTAGTGTACCTTGTATTCACCTAGCTTTCTTGTTTTTTGTCTAGGTTATAAGCCTGGTGTTTGCTTGGAAAAAATTGCATTTAGATTTAGCACTCCCCTGTTTCTGTGTCCAATTGTCATTCTTTTCTCACCAACTCTTTGCCCATCTTTCTGAAATCCTGATTTCCCACAGATTGAGAGAGGCAGACTGGGCTGATCCGTGGCAAGCTGGGAGTTCCCAGAGCATATACCAACAAAAGAGCATACATGGATTGGTTTGTTGTCCCCTGGCACATATGTAGCAGAGGACTGCATTGTCTGGTCTCAGTGGCTGAGGATGTACCTAATCCTGTAGGGACTTCATGTCCCAGAAAAAGGGGGATGACAGGGGTAAGGGTTGTATAGATGGGTGGGTGAGTGGGGGAGGACCCCCTTTCTCAGAGGCAAAGGAGAGAGGGAGGGGTTAAGAACACTGTGAAGGGGAAACTCTGAGGTGGGGGAAACATTTAGAATGTAAATCAAAATAGTAGTTAACATTAAAAAAAGAGCAGGCCTCATGCTCATTGTAGATTGAAAACACAAAGAACTCAGTAGCAACTTCGGAAGTTCTTGGTTTCCTAATGTTGAATCAGGACTATTTTCCAATTATAGGTTCTTTGTGTATATACTGTGGCTTCTGTATTTGTGTTTCTAAGGAAATACTGTATGTGCTAATGCATGTGTCTCTGCATCTACATGTTTACTATGCATTTCTTTGGCTCTTTTTGTTTGTTTTTTCCTATCGCGATCTGTTTGTTCTGTTGTTTTATCTTACTTTATTATTATTATTCCTTAGATGCCTGTTTGTTTTCAAAGCAGAGGTAGAAAATGATGTCCATCTGGGTGGAAGGAAAGCAGGGAAGGAGTTGGGGGAGAGTTGTGTTTGAGGAAATTATAATCAGACTATTCTGTAAAACAAAATATTTTCAATGAAAAAGAAGATTTTAAAGTAAGTATTTAAATGGTGTCTAATAAAGCTGATATTCAAATTCAGTTATCCATTCATTTAGGGAGACAGGAAGGTCTCTTGAAGCAGATAAGCTGTCAGGATCTGTGCAGGTCTTCATTTTGGATCTTGCATATGACAGGGAAGAACTCACTGAACTTAGCTTAGTACCCAGGCCCTCTAATTTATATTTAAATAACCGAGTGTATCTAGTGTCTATATAATTGACTAGGGAATTAATTTCTGTCTTCAAATATTTGTTGGTCACATGCTAGTCAATTTTCAATGTTCATGGAGTATGTGATTCTATGACATCATAACAAAACTCAGATCCTTCACGATTAATGCATGGACTAAAATTGGAAAGCATAAGTAAAAAAATAGTTATGTACACCTGGAAACAGTTCATATTAACTTAAGTAACAATGGCAAATAACTTCTCTGTATAACTCCTGATTACAAAAAAAAAAAAATCATAAAAAATGACCTTTCATCTATATAATTGAATATTGGTCTAGGCATAAACATCAATTCATGAGAAGTACTTTGCCTAGTCTCTATATAAGAGTATAAAAGGTAGAACAATGTGACCAGCTCCAATTTGATACTTTCGAGTTATTTCTCTTTGGAGTTATAGTCTCTTCTCTAGATATGGCATCTAAAATATAGACCACTATGTGACTTATTTCTGTATCACTATTGTTAAATTTCCTTGTTTCAAATAAAATTCAGCCCTGTTCTTCAAATAGATTTATTCTCTATGATGTATAAATAAGTATGCATGAATTAGAAAACATTTGCAAAATGAATTAAATATTTTATTAATAGAATTTATAATTATTGGACAAATAATTTACATAAAGTATACAAGGCCCAAAAAACCACAATAATGCCAGATGGTGGTTTTGCATACCTTTAATCCAATTTCTTAGGACACATAGGCAGGAGGATCTACATGTGAAGCCAACCTGATCTACAGAGTGATTTCCAGGACATCCAGGGCTAGATCAAAGATGATTAAAAAAAAGACAAAATCAAGAAATACCTTCCACTAAGAAAACTTATTGAACTATTTTATTTTATTTCATTTTATTGCTTATTTTCTTTATTTATATTGTAAATGTTATCCCCCTTCCCAGTAGGACTCCCTATGACATAGAAGTAGGACCCTCCTTCTATGAGGGTGCTCCCCTATAAAATAATCATGAAAAATATGCAGAAAGCTAAAGAATCTTTACTCTGATTGATCATTATTGATGAATTCAATGATTTCTTTATAAACTTCTCTATTAGCATCATTACCCAATATAAAATCAATATTAGCATAGTGAGGAATCTGCTTGTGATAAACTAAATTGGGAGTTCTGTCTGCCAGTTTTTTAACATCTTTGGGATCTCCCAGAATATCTTGCCCTCCACTCCACATAGCAGTTCGGACTTTCATGTCTTCTATCTTGTATCTTGGAGGAAGAAACTAAAGGAAAATAAAGAAGATGCTATGTTAATAACACATCAAATATGAACTGTGAATTGGAAATTCTAACCTATGAATCATTTCACTCTGTATCTGCAGCAGACCACAGGGAGAATTTAAAAACTCTCAACAATTGTCAAGGCAGGAAGATCCTAGTGGCAAGTCATTACCATGTAGCATACACAATTTTATCAAACTACAAACCCTGTGAACTTTATGTTCTTTATGTTTGACATGAAAATATCAATGATCATCTGATAGATCATATATTTGTTGTTAAGTTCAAATGGTAAGCTATATAAAAATATGTAAGGGGTTATTAAAAGAAGTGTTTTTATCCTTTTAAAGCCACTCCAAGTCACCTGTTTTCCAATATCCTTGGAAGTATAAAAAATGTTCAACAAT
>NW_018393419.1:29441-40383 GCF_900095145.1 Mus pahari
GTGTGTGTGTGTGTGTGTGTGTGTGTGTGTGTTGAGACAGGGTTTCTCTGTATAGCTCTGCCTGTCCTGGAACTCACTGTGTAGACCAGGCTGGCTTTGAACTCAGAAATCCACCTGCCTCTGTCTCCCAAGTGCTGGGATTAAAGGCGTGCACCACCATTCCCTGCTTTGTTTTAGTTTTTAAAACATAAGGATTGAGTGTTTCATTGCAATCCATTCTTCATGCCTTTCTACACAACTTTTCAGAATGTTCAAATTCTGGGACTATGGAGCTATGATCAACAGACTGCTGTAGCCAAGGTAATATTGTGACATGTTTGTTGACCTATGACACAGGTCATTCTAATGATTCTGGAACAGTTGAGCCAAATATTTTCATCAAATGAGTGCAGAGAAAATTCAAAAACACATATCACCCATTTCATTAAAAAAATATGTATCAGTGAATTAAGGAAAAATTACAAATAAGGGGATATATATTCTTGATCATAAGTATCAGCTTACATCATGGCAATAGCCTTATGAGATCATTTTTAACTTTATTCTACATTGCTGCCTTGGGAAACATGTTTTTTTTAATGCATGAAGAAATATTTCATAATTTATGCCTATACCTCAAAGGTACCCAAAATGTCTGCTTTCATTAATACCCGATACTTGCTAAAATTACTGTTAGTTTTGGATAAAATACATTTGTACTAGACTTCTGTATTTTAAAATGTAAATATATTTACGTCCATAGAATATACACTGTTCAATAATCCTGTCTGTGACATCCTGCTCCAATGCCAATCTTCTATATGCTTTGTGGTCAAGAGCTTCTGGACTGGGCTGGGGTCGTAGCCTCAGCTTCCCTGGAGGCCAGCTTCAGGAATGGCCCCCAAATAAGACCCTGTGGATCCAGCCAAACAGGCTTCCCAGATTTTTAAGAGAAAAGTTACTGATTAAGAGATAAAGGGATGGAACAATTCCTTTCCATAATTATTGTTTGACTATAGAGATGTGTTTCCTCTTGGCAATGAAGACAATTATATTCATAGATAGATAGATAGATAGATAGATAGATAGATAGATAGATATAGATATAGATAGATACATATATAGATACATATCTCTCTATATATATGCTTCTTTATCATCATCGTCATCACCATCATTATAAGATAGAGAATTGCCAAGTCTTATCAAGATGGGAAGATTGCAAACAAAAGAAAGTATTGTAGCACAGAAAAAGTTTACCTGAGAAAAATGAAGTATACTTTGAACTGAAGTTCCTGTTGGAATATGTGCAATATATACATCAAGACGACTCTGGGAAATAGGAAAACAATAAGTGTCTTTTATAAGAGTGTGAAAATTTAAAATAGTACTGTATAACTGAATTACTTATCTGATTCAAATCTTTCCTCTATCAATTAAAAGGAAAGACTAGATTTTTACCACAGAAAGAAGCTAAGTATTTTTTTATATGATAGTATTTTGTGTAGATAATCTATTTGGAAAAAAAGCATTAATATTACAGGGCTATTGAAAAGACTTGGGGTAACTCTATCCAAACAAGTGAAAGATCTGTATGAAAATAACTTGAAGTCTCTTAAGAAAGAAATGGAACATCTCAGAAAATGGAAAGATCTCCCACACCCCACGGATTGGCAGCATTAATATATTAAAAATGGCCATCCTACCAAAGGCAATCTACAGATTCAGTTCAATCCCTACAAAAATTCGAATACAATTCTTAACAATAAAATAATGGCTGGGGGAATCACCATCCCTGAACTCAAGTTTACTACAGAGTAAACATGATAAAAAGTACATGACACTGGTATGAAGAAAGACACTTTGATCAAGGGAACAGAATTAAAGACTCAGAAAAAACCACACTCATGGACACCGGATCTTTGACAATGATGCCAAAAATATGCAGCAGGGAACAAAAGCATCATTAATAACTGGTGCTAATCTAACTGGCTGTCTGTATGTAGAAAAATGAAAATAGACCCATATTTGTCACCTTGTATAAAGCTCAATTCCAAGTGGATCAAGGACCTCAACATAAAACCTGATACACTGAATCTAGTAGAAGGGGATGTGGGAAAGGGCCTTGAACTCATTGGCATAGGGGGAAATTTCCTAATCAGAACTCATTCTTATGACTCATTCTTTAATATCAAGAATTGATAAATGACCTCAGGAAACTGGAAAGCTTTTGTAAGGCAAAGGACACATACAATAAGACAAATTGGCAACCTACAGATTGGAAAAATGTCTTCACTAACACCACATCTGAGAGAGGACTACTATATATATATATATATCTCAAGAAGTTAACTACCACAAATCCAAACAACCTAATCAAAACAATTGTAGACAACTAAACCAAGAATTAACACCAGAGAAATTTCAAATGTGTGAGAAGCATCTTAAGAAATGTTCAAAGTCCTTAGTGATCAGTGAAATGATGCAAACTGTGATATCATAGATGAAATGCCCTACAATGGGGAGAAGGAACTTTTAGAGCCCACCTCCAGAAGAAAGTAAGGTCATCAAGTGATGAATGGGATTGCTATCCCAGAGTCAAAACTGACCCATAATTGTTCCTGTCCAAAAGAACTGCAGGAATGTTCATGGAGAAGTGTCCGAGGAAAAGTAGGTCAAGCAACAGGACCAAAGTGGAATCCAGCTCAAGGTGGGGTCCCAAGGCCTTACACTATTACTGAGGCTATGGTGAGCTCACAAAAAGGGATCTAGCATGGCCTCCCTCCAGGAGACCCAATAAGCAGCTGAAAGAGTCTGATGCAGATATTTGCACCCAACTAATGTATAAAAGCTACTGACAACTGTGGTTGAATTAGAGATGGCTAAAAGAAGGTGATTAGGAGGGCAACCCTTTAGGGGAACCAGCAGTCTCAGTTAATCTGCACCTCAAGATCTCTCAAACATTGGGCCACCAAACTGGCAGCATACACCAGCAGATATGAAGACCCCAACACATTTACAGCAGAGGACTGCCCAGTCTGGGTTCAATCAGATATGATGCACATAACCCTCAAGGGATAGAAGACCCCAGGGACTTTAGAGGTCAGTTGGCATGGTGGGGCTAGGGGTGGGGACATTCTCATGGAGACATTGCTTGTGAAGGATGTATGGGATGTGTCCGGGATGGGGAATAAAATCTGGAGTTTTAAATGAATGAATGAATGAATGAATGAATGAATGAATGAATAATTTAAATTCATGGTACCCAGATAGTCATCCACATATGATACAGTTGGATTTTATAGCCATATTTATAACTTTGTAAATTATGCCATAGCTTATCATATTTACTATTCATAGGTTAAGACATTCTATACAATGTGAACAAATGCTTTTCACTTTTAATGTTTACCTCACCAACCATTATTAGAAAAACATTTACCTGAAGACAAAAATCACACATACCTCATTTAAATTCTGGGAGTTGTATCCGAACATCAGAGTAAAAAGATTATTACATGCTGCAATTTTCTTCGAGGGGCAGAAGAACAAAAGGATATTTTTTTCATCTGACTTGGTGAATACATCCTTTTTACCAAACAGAATCTGAAAATGATATATTTAAATAGTATCTCTGAGACTTTGTCCACTAAGAAACAAGGACAGAATGAATTTGAGTAACAAAATAAAACTTTAACGTACTGATAAAGTTACCTGGTTTTCCTCACTATTAAGTTTTATGCCTCCTAATTCAGACAACCTAAAACAGTTCTTTTCAGCTCTACCAGAATACTTTGGTGAATAATGAATTATCTTAGATGGTGGAGATTATCTATGCCATTATGTAAATGTGCAAGCATTGTGGCTTTTCACATATCAAAATTTTTAAGTCTATACCTGTAATGAATGTATTTTAATTTATGTTAGCTATAAATGCATCAAATAATGAAGAAACTAATCTCTAAAAGTTAGATATGTGGCAAAAATATTATTTTAAATTATTATATATGAAAAATAATGAAAAAGAACATTCATGACATTTAAGTGTGTTTTGTAATATTTATTTATGTGTGATACAGTGCATACATGACACTTCAGGAGTCAGGTCTCTCCTTTCAGTATGTGGGGATCAGAGGATGAACTCAGGTTACCAGGCACAACTACAAGTTGACACATTGCCACTATGTCATCTTAACAGTTCAGTGTATGGCAAGAGTGTCTATCAAAGTTAAACAAACAAAAACAAAAAACAAACAAACAAAAGTATGACATCACAAACCAGTTGTAGAAGGGAAGTAAGGAATAAAAGCCCCAAATGACAATGAATATAGGGATTTGATAAAACAGCACAGAATGCAACTGGCTTCTAACATGTTATTTGTGCGTATACAGATGAATGAATAACATTCATCATGCAATGTTTCTAACATTCTCACAGAGATGCAAGCACACACACGTGCACACACATAGAACAACCACCCACACAGACATGTCCAGGTATACATAACTGTACCAAACACAAAATGAAGAGGATTTGATCTCTAGAGGAGTCACCCACTTGATCTTTAGAACTGACATAAAGGTTATCGTGGAGATTAATATGCCACTAGTGCACTCTAGAACTAAAATAGGACAAGAGAGTTTGAAAAACATTTAGAAAATAGTTTCCTCTGTTTGATATCTCTGATTTCATACTGTTAATACTTGTCATATATGAGAATGTAACAGGTGGCAATTTTATCTGTTTTAGAGAGTGTATATACATAAAAGTATATAAATAATAAACTCAGAAAACTATTATTTATGAATAATCAGGAGCAACTTCTTTAATAAACATAATGATGCTGATTCATTATAAATGGATTGCCCTGTTATAAATGCAAGTAAAATCCAAACTAAGTGTAACTCCATCTCAGAACTCTAGATGGCTCCCTATTAGAAATAGACAAAATGAAGATAAGAATGCAGAAGTGTTCTCAGTAGACAAAACCAGGAATCCAACTTTAAAGCTCCTCTGCAACCTAAATATTTATAATTAATGTATACTTCAGAACTCTGTACAAGATGCAATTAATGTGACTTTTTAAAAAATGGGGAAATGAAATACGTTACAGTTCAGAAGATGGAAAGCAAAAAGTAGTTATAAGGGGAAAAGCTTTCACTCACTTTAGTGACATTTCAATCAGAAACCTTTAAAAAATACACATGGAGCATCTGTATGAGAAAATTTATTGATAAAGGTTTCCGTAGATAGCAAAAGCAAGTGAGAAAAAGAAAAAAAAAAAGATTCATGGTCAACTGGTGGATGACAGGACTCAACATCTTGGAAAATGCAGGACCAGCTATGGAAGAGCTGTGTGGGGCCACCAGGGTGCTGAGCAGAGAGGCAGCATGGCCTGTCTCAGCATCTCTTCTCTTCAACTGGGTACCACTTCTATTTCTGAAAACTATACCTAACTGACATATCCAAGCTGTTGTTAGAAGGTGTTACAAACCTTGAACAGCATTGGGTCAACATATGCAACTAAGTGAAAGAAACCTCTCAGATTCTTGGTCAGCACAACAGGGGCCAGGGCAAAGTTGGTTTTGATCTTCTGGGCCAGTTGTGGGTTTGTTGCAAATGCCCCATAGGCTGAAAGAAAACAAGAGAATAGATTACTTCCAGGTATTTTCCCTTGTTCAAAGTTCTATGCATTTTTAGTCTCAACTAAGACTACAGGTGCACTTTTTGACATACTTCAGTCTTCGAGCAGGTGATTTTCTGATTCACCTGGAAGCACAGAACCTGGTTACTTTCTTTCAGTTCCATTCAATATGGCTCTCATTTTTCTAGTCACTGTGAAAAGATTTGTTTGCTTAACTAGACATTCAATAACTTAGTGTGTTGTTGCACTATCAAAAAAGGGGAAAATCTAAAAAAAAAAAAAAAAATCAGTATTTCCCAATTGGTAATTAATCTCTCACACTTTTGAAGTCCTCAGTGTTACATTTTTATTATATTGATCTTTTAATTTGTTTTTCTTTTGTGGTTTGCATGGAAGACCTGTAAACACCAATTGCTTGGGAGATTTGTGTAGCCTATTTCCAAACAATGATTACCTCATTAAATTTCAACTTAATTTTTTTTAACCATACAAACCTTCTGCAGTAACTTTGTATGGATATGCCCCTTTTGTGGCTGGGAAATGATGTTCATGGCTTCTTAGGAGTCCTTCCTAAAATCCCAGCCTCCATTGTGGTGTGTGTGTGTGTATGTGTGTGTGTGTGTGTGTGTGTGTGTGTGTGTGTGTGTGTGTGTGTGATATAATGTGAGCAACATAATCAAATTATAGTTTACCACTGCCAGGAAAACTCTTAGGAAATACCATTCCATATCTAGTGTTTTCTCCCTGAGGACCTTTGATCTCAGGGGACATTAGTAACATGCGGAGACATTATTGCATGTTACAACTCAAAGAAAATGAGGGCATTTATTCCTGTCTAGTCAATAGACAGTCTAGGTACCCTTTATCATCATACAATGACTCTCCTGCGAGAGAAAACAAAAAATATAAGGGTCACTGCTATTGATCCCACACCTTCCCTCGATGGACTGTGAGATGTAGGAGATGTACGTTTCTTTAGTGTACTAAGCACATTGTAGCTAATAGTCATTAAAGTAGTAAGGACAGTGTACTTTCAGAGGAGAAGGGGGCAGCTTGTCAGGAAGGGCTGTGTTTGATGGGACTGGGAAAGGGGATATGTAAAGTGAATAAACAAATAAATTAAGGGAAAAAACACTGTATTTCATTTAAAGTGGCATGCATTTTGATTGGAAATATTTTCCCACGTAACATACGGTTCAGAAATGAGTTGTTTCTTTCTTATATTCAGAATGAGTAAATTAGCATGCCCCAGAGCAGTCCAGTACAGTACTACTCAAAGCTCTGTGGATGCTCACTCGGTCTTCTGCACTTGAATGCTCTGAGTGCCCACATGAATTAAGTAAACAAACAAACAAATAAGAAAAATAAGATTACTAAATAGATACATAAATTAATTAAAAACAGTATGTCTATATCAATTTTCCTTTAAGAAAGCAGTTAAGGATTTAAAACAGTGCATATTAAAGGTAGCTTTGGAAAGTGCAGTGAATTATCTATCTTTTATGGAGGAAATTATAAAGATTAAAGAAAAAAAAGTGACAATTTTTCTTTCTTTTATTTTAAAAAAGTGTAGCCAGGTACAGTTGCCCAGGGCTGTAATCTCAGCCTCTGAGATGGGCAATCAATAATTTCATGGCTGAGGCTGGACTGCTACATAACAAGTCCCTGTATCAGACAAAGGAAACATGACTGTCTGATAACAAATTAAACCACTGTAACAACTGGATTTTGAATTTCTGGCTAATCTAAATGCTTCTACATACTAAAAAGATGTCATTCCTAAAACTGAAATTAATGCTAAAGAATATTTGTGTGGTTTGTGAAAAAATTTTACAAAGTGTTCAGACTTCAGTCTCTCTCCACATACCAAGATAGACGCCCTGGGAATGGCCAATATAGTAAAGTTGTGCTTGTCCTGTCTTGTTCAAAATGAAATCAATGGTGGCTGGGAGGTCATTTGCTATTTGTTCATCAAGACTACATAAGACAAAAACGGAGATGGTCAGTAAAGTGGGTAAATACCAAAAAAGGAAAACAGGAAGAACTTTTAGAAAACAGGAACATGTTTCACAATGATCATCTGACATTTTGTGACAGAAATGAATCTTAATTATTTTGTTTTATTTATTCCTTCCCGATTAGGTTTTCATAAAAAGAAGAGAAGCCACAGCAAAAGAAAAATATACAGTTGATTAGAATTTGGGTCTATAATTATTAAACAGTATATACAGAACATGAACAACTTTGTATTCAAATATACTTCAGTGAAATATCTTCTAAATAATAAGATGAAGTAGCAAAGTGATTAGTAGTTTCAAGTAAATAGATATACATAAAAGATATATAAATTTTAATTTTTATCTTAAACTAAATTAATATATTAATTTTAGGCAAGCCTTTTACCTATCACCCTTTAAAAATATTATTCAAGGACCTGGAGAGGTCTGAATTCTTCAAGACACTTACTGCTCTAAATAACAGCTCACAAACAATTAAACTCCAGCTCCAGCAAGATAGATACAAATCCTGTGACCTCCTCACTCACATATATGAACACACATGCATACATAGTGCACAGGAAGGCAAGAACACATAAAGTAGACACGTACACAGACATATACTAATGCACACACACACACTATACACATGCAGACATACACAGACACTGAGACATATACATCACAAACACACATACACTGATATACAGGCACGCACACACACATAAACACACAGCTCTACACACACACTACACACATACAGATATACACAGATACAAACTAAAATAAAGACTCAAAATATTCATTATTTATGACATTTTAGTGGCATTCTTTTGGTTAAGCTGAGTAAATATGTGACAACTTAAAAACATTAAAGACTGTTTGAAGGAAAATGTACTAGCATAAAAAATCTTTTCTATTACCTGAAAGCCCAGAATTCTTCAGAATCTGGGTCTAGGTGCACATGTTTCCTGGCATTGTTAGTGCCCCTGCTGTTCCCCAGCCACACATCAAAGCCAGCATCTGCCAGAAGGAAGGCTGGGGAGTTACTGGGAGGGTCAAGAACCCAGTAATCAGCAGATACAGGCAATCCATGCTGCAAATACACGACTGGCTTTGTGGCTGTAAAGAAAACAAAAAGTATTTATTATTTATTACTGGGTTTTATGAATGCAAAATAATGTAGCACATTATATTTCAATGTATTGCCCTGCAATTTCCTCATGTTTACACCCTCCTTCATCTTCTTAACACCTATCTCCTCCTGGGAAATATTTGATTGATAATGTAAACTTGAGTCACCATAATACTCTTTTATTTGGGGTTTACTTTGATATTTCTGACTAGTGTTTTTTTTTTTGTTGTTGTTGTTGTTTTTGGTTTGTGGCATCATCTCAGCATATAGTCCTAATTGGCCTGAAACTTGTTGTTCAGACCAGCATTACTGTGAACCCTCACAGATGCACATATTCATGCCTCCCCAGTGCTGTGATTAAAGCCACCAAGATTGGTTTTGTGGTTTTTGGTTTTGGGTTTCTATTTTTTTGTTTGTTTGTTTTAGTTGTTGTTGATTTATATTGTTCTTGTTGTTTGTTTTATTTTGTATTGTTTTGTAAGCTTATTTATTTATCATAGTGCATTTTTAATCCAAATAGAGGTACCAACAGCTAGCTGTTCTCATTTGATAGCCATAAATATCACTCATTTTCCTTTGAGTAAAATAATCACTAAACTCATAGAGACACTTTCTT
The DNA here is from genome assembly GCF_900095145.1 of Mus pahari. Taxonomy (NCBI): domain Eukaryota; kingdom Metazoa; phylum Chordata; class Mammalia; order Rodentia; family Muridae; genus Mus; species Mus pahari. Next base: position 38,814 of record NW_018393419.1, read on the forward strand.
CTTCCTGCTCCTCATGGAGTAAATATGAGTTTCCCTACTAAAAGTTTTCAGTTTATAAAATATCCAAGCAAAAGATAATGTGCAGAATATTTAATAAACACTTCTACCAACAAGTCCTTGAACATTTAGATACTGAATCAGAATGAATCATTTTCACCTTTCATCAAGAATGTTATATTGAATTCTCAGAACAGTAACTCAAGCATTGCAGCATTACAAGAATTATATTCAAAGCTAGAAGTTCTTGGCCATTACAGCAGGAGTTCTGAGCTTTTATTCTGCACAGAAATATAAATTAACTTGGCAGATGGGGCTTTTTCTTCTAATAACATCAACTCCAATGGCAGGAGTCATACAGGACAGAAGCCTAGCTTTGCATGTGAAATGAAGGGTGGTCTGGGGAGTCAACAGGAGGGGTAAATAATGGAAGGTTTTCCATCGCATGCCTTTAACTCCGAGCACTTTTTGTCACTCACTGTTGTATGAATCCCTTCTTTCATTCCTCCCATATGGAATCCTGAAAATTAAGAGGAGGTAACCATCCTTAGTCATAACTTCATGTTCTTCACTTTCATAGCCCCAACGGGAAATTATTTCAGTCTAAATGCAGAAGAGAAAACATATTACCTTTTATTAGTTTAGTCACCTGAACACTTTTATGATTCTCCACTAAATTTTCATTATAGAATATAGTAATGTGCTTTATGTAAAGAGAAATTCCAAATTATCATATGTAAGCATTTGGAAATGAAGCAGGAAAGGGATTGAGGCAAATCTTTGAAAGTATGTTGATTAATGGGAATAGCTTACAGCATTCATGTCAGCTTCAGGATTCTTCGGTTTGGCTTCCAAAACACAAAATATACTTCCAATTGCATGAACAAAACACATTGTTCTTAATAGCCTCCACATTTAAACCTGCTGGGAAATATATATTAGCATTAATATAATAAACTACATGCTGCCAAGTAAACTCATGTTATCAGATATACATTGTTCATCTGCCACCTTACATACTCGAAAGTTCGTCATATCTTCTAAGACTCAGAAATGCATCTGCATTTTAAAAAAGACAACTAGATGAAATGGAAAGTAATTGTCAACAGTATTAAAAAAAACACCTTTCTGGATCTTGTCTTAACTTAATCAAGAAAATTATTTGGTTTCTTCAACAAAACTGATACACACATTCATCTGAAACCGTTTACAAATCTATCCCAACAGAATAAAGTTGGGAAGAACAATAGAGCAACCATACAGGGTTTGAAAGAAGCCAGGTGGGATGAACAGTCTCATGGAAGCAGCCATGTGGCTCCAAGGAACCAATGTAGTCCCTACTGCCAACATGGTCTTCTTTTGATGAATAGTAACACCAGACACAATCCACAGATGTTTTCATATCTTTTCATAGACATACTTTAAAGAAAACACAAATACTAGTGTGGGGAGCTGCCCTCACATTCGCCATTACAAGATGGCGCTGATGTCCTGTGCTCTAACAAACAAACAAGGCAGCTGCGCATGTGCTGGGTAGATTTCCATTCCCTTGTGCCCTGCCTTTCCCGTGGCG
>NW_018393420.1:0-1577 GCF_900095145.1 Mus pahari
GTGACTTTAATATCAGTCATTGGCTGGTTACTTCCACAGGCTTTGTGCTATTGTCGCCTTAGCATGTCTTGCAGGCAGTACATCACAGTACAGAAAGGATTTGTGGTGGCTTGGTGCGTACATGACTCTTTGAGTAGTGTGAAGAGTTATGGAGGATGCTGGAAAGCTGGCTCCACATCTCCCCCTTCATTGAGTTACACAGGTGTTGTCTTCAAAATGGGGGCTTTCTGTCAGTTTGTGGAGACAAAACCCATAGTCTTGGCAACAGCCGGGCTCTTTGGGGGTTCCCATGGGACTCGTTGGCCAACAACTCAATTAGATGTGACCCTATCACAGTACTGGAAGTTTTGTTTGGTGACAAGAGATGCCTTTTGGGGCTCTGTTTCCTCCATTATCTAACAGTTTTGATTTAATTATCTTCATGTATGTGTACATTTTAGGAAGTTTCCATACTACCCCTCAGACCCCCCTTGATTTTAGTTGTCTCTCCCTGCATTTCCTCCCACAACCCCCTCTCCATGACTTCCCCCTTGATTCTTCCGTTGCAGCCCCCAATCCATAACTGTTTTTGTTTATTTTCCTTTCCTAAGAAGATCTCTTTGTTCCCTGTAGTCCCTTTCTCTATACCTAACTCCCCGTGGCCCTATGGATTATTTGTTGGTTATCAATGACTTCACTGCTAAGATCCATCTATTGTGATACAAACCATGTTTGTTTTTCTAAGTCTGGAATAACTCACTCAGAATGCTTTTTTTTCTAGTTTTTTTTCCATTTAGTTAAATTTCATTATTTCATTTAAAAAATACATAATGTTTTTATTGATTACTTGAAAACATCACATCATGAAACCAGATCACAACTCCCTCACCCTTTTGACCTTCCCACCTTGAAGAAGGAGGAGGAAGAGGAGGAGGAGGAGGAGAAGGAGGAGGGGGAGGAGGAGGAAGAATCTGATTTGTGTTGTCCATATACTCAAGCATGCTCAAACTCCCAGTGGTCAGTCCCTTAAAGATGATTGAGTCCTTACCCATCCACCAGAAGCACCAGCTGGGCAGAGCATCCTTCCAGCATCTTTATCACAATTTCTAAGTGTTCTCTTCAGTCGCTTTCTGTCTAGGCTGCTGCTTTTTTGGGGGAGTGGGAGGTAGGGTTGTCACAGAACCTTCTATGTCTCACCTGTGCATCTACATTCAGTGATATCACAGTCAGCAGGAGCATGGAGCATGGACTTGCAAATGGTTCCAGCGATAACATAGGGGTTGGGTATCAACATGGCCCTCTGTGGCACCATGGCCCACAGACACATCATATCATTTTTAATGGAGGAGTAATATTCTATTGTACCACATTTTCTTTTTCCATGCTCCTGCTGAGGGATACCTAGGTTGTTTGCAATTTCTGGTTATTGTAAGCAGAGCATTAAGTGTCCCTGAGGTAGGATGAAGAATCTTGGATATGAGTCTGAGAGTGATACAGCTGGAGATTGAAGTGGATCAATTCTCATCTTCTTGAGGAACCACCACACTGATTTCCACAGTGGCTGTACCAGTTTGCACTCACACCAGCAATGGGTGGTT
>NW_018393420.1:2362-4612 GCF_900095145.1 Mus pahari
GGGTCTTCTATTTGTTTCCATTGATAAATATGTCTGGTTTTGTGCCAATACCACACTTTTTATTACTATTTCCCTGTGGTACAACTGGAAATCACAGATGGTGATTCCTCCATAAATCTATTATTATTCAGGATTGTCTTAGCCATCCTGAGACTTTTATGTGTCTATATGAAGCTGAAAATTGCCCTCTCAAGTTCTGTGAAGAATTGTATTGGAATTTTGATGGGGACTGTGTTGAATCTGTAGNTTGCTTTTGAGAGGATAGTCATTTTTAGTACGTTAATCCTACCAATCCATGAGCGGGGAAGGTCTTTCTCTTCTGGTATCTTCAATTTCTTTCTTTGAAGAATTAAAGATTTTGTCATGCAGGTCTTTCAGTTGCTTGGTTAGAGTTAACCAAGATACGTTGTATTATTCCAGGTTATTGTCAAAAGTTGTTCCCCTGATTTCTTTCTTGGTATATTTGTCATTTGTACAGAGCAGGGCTACTGATTTTTGTGAATTAATTTTGTACCCAATTATGTTGCTGAAAGTGTTGATCAGGTGTAGCAGTTTCCTGGTGGAATTCTTTGGGTCATTTCTGCATACTATTTGCATATAATCTGCAAATAAAGATATCTGACTTTTTTCTTTCCAATTTGTATCCATTTGATCTCCTTCAATTGTCTATTGCTCTAGCTAAGGCTTCAAGATTTCAACAGATAATAGAGAGAATTGACAACTTTTTCTTCTTCCTAATTTTAGTAGAACTGCTTTGTGTTTCTCTCCATATAAGTTCATTTTGGCTATGGGCTTACGGTAATTGTCTTTATTATGTTGAGTTATATCCCTTATATTCCTACTCATTCCAAGTCTTTTATCATGAAGGGATGTTGGATGCTGTCAAAGGACCTTCTTTTGCATCTAATGAATGTCTTTCAGTTTATTCATAGGGTGGATTACATGTATTGATTTACATATATTGAAACATTATCCCTTCATCTCTGGGATGAAGCCTACTTGATCATGATGGATGATCTTTTTGATGTGTGCTTGGATTTGTTTTGCATGCATTTTATTGAATATTTTTGCATGTATATTCTTAAGGGAAATCAGTCTGTAATTCTCTTTCTTATTGGGTCTTTATGTGGTTTGGGTATCAGTGTAATTGTGACCTCATAAGATGAAATGGACAATGTCCCTTCTACTTGTATTTTGTAGGCTAATTTGAGGAGTATTGGCATTAAATCTTCTTTGAAGGTCTAGACTAGTAGAATTCTGCACTAATAACATGAGGGTTCTTTTTTTAATTTGGAGACCTTTTTTCAAGACAGAATTTCTTTTTCTGTGCAGCTCTGGCTGTCCTAGAAGTTGCTCTGTAGACCAGGCTGGCCTCAGTCTCACAGAGATCAGACCGCCTCTGCTTCTGCCTCTGCTTTCAATAGGCACCATCATCTCCTGCTGGCATGACTAGGAGACTTTTAATGACTGCTTCTCTATCACTAGGGGTTATAGGCCTATTTAAATTGCATATCTGATATTGATTTAACTTAGGAAATTGGTCTGTATCTAGAAAATTATCAATTTATTTTCCATTTTCCAAATGAATGGAGCACAGGTTTTAAAGCATGTCCTGATGATCCTCTGGATTCCTCCAATGTCTGATGTTATGTTCTACTTTTTATTTCCAATTTTCTTAACTTGGATATTTTTTTCTCTGATTTTTAGCTGATTTGGATAAGAGTTTGTCAATCCTATTTATTTCTCAACACACCAACTCTTAGTTTCATTCATTCTTTTGTGTTTTGTTTTGTTTGCTTCTGCTTTATTGATTTCAGTACTAAGTTTGATTATATCCCACCATCTATTCCTTTTGAGTGTAATTTTTTTCTTTTTGATCTAGAGCAGTGCATCTGGCTGGGTATATGCACATGAATGTGGACGCCCTCGATGTCCAGAAAATTGTGTTGGTTCCCCTGAAGTTGCAGGTAAAAGCAGTTGTAAGTCCCAAGATCAGTACGGGCCCTTAACTACCTACTCACTTCTCCAGATCCTGCATGGTCTTCTGCACCCNACACATGGTGACACTGGTTTGTTCAGATTTTGTGTGTGCACTCGCAATGGGAATGATCCTGCAGCACTTTAATACCACTGATGTCCTTTTCAGACTTTGTATAAAGGTTATTTTAGCTCCAACAAGTCCTTGTAATTTATAAACTTACATTTGAAATATGCAAAGATTATTGAAATTACTTCCTTAATTGAATTTAC
>NW_018393421.1:0-4535 GCF_900095145.1 Mus pahari
AAAAAAAAAAAAAGGAACAAAAAAAAAAAGTAATCATTATTTTGTGTCAGTGTTAAAATTTAGCACACTGCAAAACCAAATTTCCTTTAGTGTCACATAATGCTTCCCTGTAGATGTGTAGAAAAGAGATTAAAAGAGAGAAGGGAGCTAAGCTATTCGATGACCCAGACCTGTTTAAAAAAAAAAAAAAAAAAAAAGGTTCTGGAACAGAGTTGTAGTTTTAAATTAGCCTTGCATACAGTATTCTGATTTTCTGACAGATATCCCAAGAAACCCAACAGGAGATTACTTCTGCAGACAAGTTGAATGTTTACTTCCATAAATGCTCTGATCTACAAAATCTAAAATGTACACACACCTCCTGTAAATATTTACACTTCACTTTATAAAAATATAGGTGATCGGGGCAAGAAGCAAATACACTACTCACATCTTCCATCCACTGTTCTCTTCTCCTTCCCTTTCCTCCCACGCCCTCCCCTCCCCTCCCCTCCCCTCCCACACCCTTCCCTCCCCTCCTCTTCCCTCCTTCTCCCCATATGTTTATTCACTAATCTCCCCTAAGTTATCACAGTACCAGACTGCGAAAGAATTTTGTCTACTTATTCACACAATTTTAGATACACCAATTCACATGATAAAATGTCCACATAAGAGAAGGGAAACACAGTTGTTTTTTATCACTTCCAACTGACTTTGACATAAATTTTTTGGATAATAATAATACAAATGGCAGGAAATGACAGTAATTATCTCTTACTTTCTTATGGCAAAAAATTACTGAGACATCCCAGACTTCCCTGTGCTTTCATAAAATATACACAAAACTCAAATTAATGTGAATAATTTTATGTGTTAACTTGACTAGGACCCAGTAAGTACAAATTAAACCTTATTTCTGGTTATGTCTAAGGGTGCATCTCTAGAGAAGATGAGTAGCATTTGGGAGACTCAGCCAAGCCCAATGTACACAGCATCATCCAGGCCACTTAGGGCTCAAATAGAACAAAAAGTGAAGAAATAGAAACTTATACTACTTGCTACCTTCCAGTCTATCTGAACCAGGGCATGACAAAGAAAGCTCAGATACACCAAAAATGTTGCCTACGTAGCTATCTGCATAAAGTAGACAAGAAACAAATAAATTTCATGTAGGCTTAGTTCCCATTCCCAGATTTCTCATTAAATTAAAATATTCGAAATTTGAAAGAATTTGGAACTTTGAAACATATCTGGTCCCTGATACTCTGAATAATCAATATGAAATCTACATTTGCAGTTGGTATTTCTTGTAATGTGCCATATTAAACATGCAATAAAGGGTTACTCTGAGAAATCTATGTTTCTATGTTGAAAAACATGAAACAATTAAAACACAGAACTCCCAAAGGAAAGACATGTTGTACTTTTATCTCTTTGTGTACATATTCATCCCTTTAACCTGATGTTAATTTTAAGGTTATAAAGTAAAATGAAAATTTCAAACATGATCTGAACAGATACATAGTATGAGAAAAATTTTAAAGTATATATTTACCAAGCTGACAGCTACATTTTTATATTTAATGTGCTCAAATATTTGAGCAAAGAAAATTAACTGATGCTGGCACAAATAGATGTACCAAAGAATGGGTGGGTGAGGTTCTTTCTGAGATCTTTACATGCCTGTTGCCATTCTTTCCCACACTAAAACAAAACTTGTAATCACATGTATACTTACTGCACACAAACATGTATGCACACACAGGCACACAGTCTTTTCACAGAAAGTGAGCAAAATGATTAAAAAAACTATAATAACATTATTCCAGGCTCTTTCAGCTTCCAAAGTTTCTATTAAGAATTTAGCAGTCGGTCCCAAAGAGACCAGTCCGCACAGAAAAGTACCCAAAGAGACCAGTCCGAAGAGGAGAGCACACGGGTGGAAGAATCAACATACCTTTTGTGACAGGGTCCATTTTGGGCCTATATCTTCAGCCAGAGGGCAAAGCTGAGACCCAGACCCTTGCACTCTTTCCCCTCCACAGGAGAGGTGGCCTCCAGGGAGAGCTCTGTCCAAGGGACCAGGTAGAAATGCCATCGTGTATCGCAGATCACCAAGAGACCAGTCCACACAGGACTGGGGAAGAAGCAAAGTACAGTACAGGGGGAAGAAGCAAAATATCTCTTGAGACAGGATCCCTATCTTCATCTTCAGCCAGGAATTAGAGATGAGCTCCAGAACTCTGAACTTGCTTGCAGAGAATACTCTGACAACTGAGACTCAGGAGAGAGCTGGACTCCCAGGACTGCTGACAGAGGCTAACAGAATCACAGGAGGAACAAGCTCCAGCCAGAGACAGCTATAACAACTAACTCCAAAGGCAAATGTAACAATCTTACGAACAGTAAACAAGACAACTCTGCATCATCAGAACCCAGCACTCCCACCACAGAGAGTCCTGGGTACCCCCAAAACACCTGAAAAGCAAGATTTAGACTTAAAATCATATCTCATGATGCTGGTAGAGGATTTTAAGAAAGACATTAATAACTCACTTTAAAAATACAGGAGAACACAGCTAAACAGGTAGAAGGCCTTAAAGAGGAAGCACAAAAATCCCTTAAAGAACTACAGGAAAACACTGCTAAACAGGGGGAAGTCCTTGAAGGAGAAACAAAAAAATCCCTTAAAGAATTACAGGAAAACACAACCAAACAGGTGATGGAATTGAACAAAACAATTCAGGATCTAAAAATGGAAGGAGAAACAATAAAGAAAACCCAAGGGGAGACAACTCTGGAGATAGAAACCCTAGGAAAGAAATCAGGAAACATAGATGTGAGCATCATCAACAGAATAGAAGCTATGGAAGAGAAAATCTCAGGTGCAGAAGATTCCATAGAGAACATGAACACAATAATCAAAGAAAATGCAAAAGGATCCTAACTCAAAACATCCAGAAAATCCAAGACACAATGAAAAGACCAAACATACAGATAATAGGACTAGATGAGAATGAAGATTTTCAAATTAAAAGGCTAGCAAATATCTTCAACAAAAGTATAGAAGAAAATTTCCCTAACCTAAAGAGATGCCATGAACATACAAGAAGCCTACAGAACACCAAATAAACTGGACCAGAACGGAAATTCCTCCTGACAAGTGATAATCAGAACAAAAAATGTACTAAATAAAGACAGAATATTAAAAGCAGTAAGGGAAAAAGGTCAAGTAACATATAAATGTAGACCTATTTGAATTACACCAGACTTCTCAGCAGACACTATGGAAGCCACAAGATCCTGGAAAGATGTTATACAGACCTTAAGAGAACACAAATACCAGCCCAGGCTACTATACCCAGCTAAACTCTCAATTACCATAGATGGAGAAACCAAATTATTCCATGACAAAGACAAATTCACACAGTATATTTCCACAAATGCAACCCTTCAAAGGATAATAGAGGGAAAACACCAAGACAAGGACAGAAATTACACCCAAGAAAAAGCAAGCAAGTAATCCTTCAACAATCCTAACAGAAGATAACACAAGAACAGAATTCCAACTCTAACAACAAAAATAACAGGAAGCAACAAGTACTTTTCCTTAATATCTCTTAATATCAATAGACTCAATTCCCAAATAAAAAGACATAGACTAACAGACTGGCTAAACAAACAGAACCCAACATTTTGCTGCTTACAGGAAACCAACCTCAAGGACAAAAACAGACACTACTTCAGAGTAAAAAGCTGAAAAACAATTTTCCAAGCAAATGATCCAAGAAACAAGCTGGAATAGCCATTCTAATATTGAATAAAATCAAATTCCAACTCAAACTTATCAAAAAAGACAAGGAGGGGCACTTCATACTCATCAAAGGTAAAATCGTCCAAGATGAAATCTAAATTCTGAATATCTATGCTCAAAATGCAATGGCAGCCACATTCATTAAAGAAAGTTTACTAAAGCTCAATGCACAGGTTGCGACTCACACAATAATAGTGGGAAACTTCAACGCCCCAATTTCATCAATGGACATAACCTGGAAACAGAAACTAAGCAGAGACACATTGATACTAACAGAAGTTATGAAACAAATGGATTTAACAGATATCTACAGAACATTTTATCCTAAAACAAAAGGATATGCCTTTTTCTCAGTACCTCAGGGTACCTTCTCAAAAATTGGCCATATAATTGGTCACAAAACAGGGCTCAACAGATACAAAAATATTGAAATTATCCCATGCATCCTATCACATCACCATGGACTAAGGCTGAGCTTCAATAACAACATATATGAAAGAAAGAAGAATAGAGAGCAGGAAATACTCAAACTCAGGGCTGAAATCAACCAAGTGGAAATAAAAGAACTATTCAAAGAGTCAACCAAACCAGGAGCTGGTTCTTTGAGAAAATCAACAAGATATATAAACCCTTAGCCAGACTCACTAGAGGGCACAGAGACAGTATCCTAATTAGCAAAATCAGAAATGAAAAGGGAGACATAACAACAGAACATGAAGAAATCCAAAACATCATCAGA
>NW_018393422.1:0-4554 GCF_900095145.1 Mus pahari
AAAAAAAGATTAACAAAACTCGAACAGTGACCCTTGAGTCCTGACATATATAAGAAATCCTATTCATTTAATTAATAAAACTAGCCAAAGGGGAAAAAAAAAAAAAGGGTGTCAGGTCTCATTATGAGCGGTTGTGAGCCACCATGTGGTTGCTGGAATTTGAACTCAGGACCTTTGGAAGAGCAGTCAATGCTCTTACCCTGTGAGCCATCTCACCAGCCCAAGGCTTCTGACATCTTTCAAACTGATGTCTTCTTTTTTTTTTTTTTCCAGTAATTGTTGTTATGTACATATATATGAATGTCTTAGTCAGGATTTCTATTCCCGCATAAAATGTCACATTCAAGAATCAAGCTGGGGAGGAAAGGGTTTATTCAGCTTACACTTCCACACTGCTGTTCATCACAAAAGGAAGTCAGTACAGGAACTTAAGCAGGTCAGGAAACAAATGCTGATGCAAAGCCCATGGAGGAATGTTACTTTCTGGCTTGCTTCCCATGGCTTACTCAGCTTGCTTTCTTGTTTCTTATTTGTTTGTTTGTTTGCTTTTTGTTTTTTGTTTTTTTTTCCAAGACAGAGACTGCCTCCCGAGTGTTTGAGGCAGAGGAAGGTGGATTTCTGAGTTTGAGGTCAGCCTAGTCTGCAAAGTGAGTTCCAGAACAGCCAGGGCTATACAGAGAAACCCTATCTCGAAAAACCAACCAAACAAACAAACAAACAAAAACAAAAACAAAAAAACCAACAAAACAAAAACGAAAACAAAAAACAAAAACGAAAACAAAAAACCAAAAACAAACAGACAAACAAAAAAAACCCTCATCTTGCTTTCTTATAGAACTCAAGACTATCAGCCCAGGGATGGTACCACCCACAATGGCCCCTCCTCCCTTGATCACTATTTGAGAAAATGTCTTACAGCTGGATCTCATGGAGGCATTTCCTCAACTGACGCTCCTTTCTCTGTGATAACTCCAGTTTATGTCAAGTTGACACACAAAATCACCCAGTAAAGTACATGTAGATATGTATTTATTCCTAAATAGAACCTGCTCAGTCTGAACAATGTTACTTGTGAATATACGCTGTAAATGCTGACCATGTGGTATTGGATAACTATTGATGTTCGTGTCCTGAAGAAGGCTATTTCTCCAACTCTCAGCATTTCTTAGTTGTCTTTGTTCTTTTTGTAGGGCTGTCTTCTCGGATTATCCCCTGTGGTTCTTATCATTTCTTCAGTTGAAGTGTTTTTTCTGCATAAGACTAGGCAGTCAGGATAGAGCTGTACCACAAATGAAAGGAATTACTAAGAGAACAAGTACATTTGTTTTCCTTTTTCTTTAATATTTTTATTTGTTCACTTTCCAGTGTGATCTCAGCTTTGCTGCTTTCTCTCCTTCCAGTCCGACCCTTACAAATACCCCTCCATTACCAACTCACCTTCCACTCAGAGAAGGGACAGCCCCACTTGTGTACTACCCTGGGATATCCAGTCCCAGAAGGACTAAGCACATCCTTTCCCACTGAGGCCCAACCAGGAAGTCCAGTTAGAAGAAAGGGGATCCAACGGCAGAAAACAGTCAAGGCAGTCCCACAAGAAGACCTAAAGAATTAACTAACCTTTACCCATGGGAGCTCACAGAGACTGAACCAGCAACCAAAGATAATATGGCTAGACCTACCCCATTACACTTTTGGAGAAAATATGCAACTTAGTCTTCATGTGGGTCCTGTAACAATTACAGCAGGTGCTGTCTCTGATGAGAACATTCAATATAGAGCTCTGTCAGAGCATACTATTTGCTGCAAAGTAGAAGCAAGTCTCAAGTAATGCCTTTTAAATTGTCTCCTCAAGTATTATAGATATAGCACACTACTGGATCATGCATCTCTAGATGTAAAATATCTTATACCTGCTTTATGATATATTCTAGTGACCATGATTTATCAAAACTTTTGTTTATGCTTCCAGATGATCAATGAGACACTGTACAAATGGTGCCAGATACTATAATAGCTTAAAAAACTGCTACAATGTTAAGGCAGTAATGTATCTCAAAAATGTAGAAGAAAATATACAGGCAAGAATCATTCAACCTTTCTATTACCCAGAGTAGGATGCATGTATTGTCTTCTTTTAACATATTTTCTAGTTCGTATTTAAATAATATAGTTCTTGAGGTTATAGGCAATGAGTTTGTTGTTCAAATGAGCTATTTGTGTAAAATCTACTTATATAAACACACAAGTACATAAAATACATATGTATGTCAATTTGTGTCATGTATGTACATATATATATGGTAACACATACATTTGCTATAAAATGTGTTTTTGTGTGTTACTTTTCTTTAAAATATATTCTACTTATACTTTTTCTAAGTTCATGCATACCTAAGCTGCATATTCAGCTATGAAAGACATGTTTGATATGTAAATTGATTTTTAGGAACTTAAGAACCACCTCACCATTCTCTTTTCTTGCCTAAGAAGTATCAGTATTTTACAAGACACAGTGAAAAAACAATAGTCTATTAAAGTATCTCTGTTATTCTGTTATTTTTGCCATTAATTTGGTAGCAAGTCTAATGTTGACATTATATTAACAAATAATAGTAATGGGAAGTAAACTGAATTATCATTTTTAGAATCTAGAAACAAACTATTTTCTTCTATGTGTAATGTTTTTTCCATATTGATTGCTCACTTCTAAAGTGCTACATGTTTTAGTACCCAAAGTATTAATTTATGTATTTATGGATATAGTCATATTTATACAACTTAATGAATCCAAGTGATAGATTATGTTGACTCTTAGAGTCATACTTTAATAGCTGCTAATAGCTTTCTTTGCTAGCCAATTGATTGTTGTTGTTTTTTTTGTCTGTATGTTTTGTGGGAGGTAAATGGGCTTTTAATTGAAGTAGAGTTAAATCATTTTTCCTTTTCTTCTACCTTCCTCAAATTCCTCTCACCTACACTTTCCAAACCCTTTCCATACCACCATTCAGGTTAATAGTCTCTTTTTCTTTAATTATTATTACATATATGTGTATATGTAGTTTGTTCACACAGATACACATACACAACCTTTTCAGTTCAATTTTGTTATTGGATATGAATTCAGATCTGACCATTCTACATCTGATAATAAATTAGGGAGTTAATCCCTGGGAGATACTAATTCTCCTCCCTAGAGAATAGTTTTTTGATTTTTAAAATCTAAGCTCTACTATACCCATGTATTATGTCTCTTCTCACTTGAATTGCTATCATTTTTACTATTTCTATGCTGAAAGCTACATTATATACTATTCAGTCTGAATTAAAAATATTTTCTTTGGTTAAGTTGAAGGAATATTTGTACAATGTTATCTGTATACTGCTTTTATGGATTATTTGAAATAGAATGATGAACTTCTCATGAAGAGGACTCATGGAATGGGAGGGGTGTAGAAAACACATTAATTGCCCTCTAAAGATGTCAAAAGACATATAAATAATTCTCAATCTAACACATAGTGGCAATTGATAAAAAGAAAAAAATTAGAAATATTTTAAGAATTACCTAAAAGCAGAACATCAGAATGATGACTTACCAAATTAACAATTTTCTCTTATGTCAGATTCTCTTCCAATCTGGTATATGCTTATGAAGATATTTATGTTTTTTAGAGACAGTTTTGTAGAGACAATTTTCCCCTCAGCCTGACCTATCTTTGCTTCCTGAAATTGTCCCATGAGTGTCCCATGTCACCTACTCAGTGTTCTCCACAAAATGATAGCATGTAAATTGTTATCTTGGACACCTCTGTTAAGAGTGCTACTGAGTGCTACTTACTTGTGAAAATAGAAAAAGGGACAAGTAAAAACTCCTGGTAGTCATCTCAGCACTGATAACACTAGACAACCTTTCAAAATTATTCTTTTCATCAATAAAGAATAAAAAGAAGCTTGCTCCTGCCACACAAACACACACACACACACACACACACACACACACATATATATATATATATATATATATATATGTCAAAACATTTTTGCTTACTAGACCAGTGGCTAAAAGTGCGAGATATTAAGGGAAAATGCTGTGAACACAATCATGCAATGTGTATAGTCTAGGTCACATAATTGACAAATAACAATGTGCTCCATAATTGAAGGTAATATTGGCAGGTTTGACTTTGAGTTATTTAGACCCATTAGATTTTTTTAAAATTATTTTTATGGGACTGGAGAAGAGTCACAGCTTCTGAGAGGGAACCCGTGTCTGGTTCCGGTCATCCGGAGCCTTTCCCCGCCCAAGAAGGAGTGTTCGACCAGGACCAGTCCCCATGTCTGACTAGGCATCCTGCGCCTTTCCCCTGGCCGCCTGAGGAGAGGTGGAGAGGTGTCCCCAGGCCTGATCCGGCATCCAGCGCCTTTCCCCATCCAAGGAGGGGTGTCTGCCCAGCAGTCTCCAGGTCTGAACCAGAAGGTGAGCCATCTTGGTTCCGGTGCACTGCTGGGGAGAGGGCGGACTGGAGAAGAGTCACAGCTTCTGGGAGGGAACCC
>NW_018393423.1:0-4506 GCF_900095145.1 Mus pahari
AAGAAAGAAGAAGAAGAAGAAGAAGAAGAAGAAGAAGAAGAAGAAGAAGAAGAAGAAGAAGAAGAAGAAGAAGAAGAAGAAGAAGAAGAAGAAAGGAAAAAAAGAATAACAAAAAGCTCCTACATCCTGTAGGTCTAGATTAACAGCCCTTTATAGGATTGTGAGGGGTTTACTTTGAGGAGAGGGTGATGTAGCTCAGGCTGTCCTGGAAAGTAATATGTAACTGAGGCTGGCTCCATGATCTCATAGTGAAGCTGATTCTCCTGCCTCAGCTTCCTAACTACTGGAATTTCAAGCAGCAATACTAAGATCTATCATTTTGTTACATTATTCAAAAGATGAATTCTGGGGGCCAGAAAGACATGGAAACAGTTAAGAGGAGCTGGCTGCTCTTCAAGGGGACGGTGATTCAAGGCCTACTACCTACATAGTAGCTCACAACTGTCTGTATCTCTAGTCCCTGGAGAAGCTAAGGCCATTTTCTGGTATCCACTATGAATTGCACACATGTAGTGCAGAGACATACATGCATGTAAACAACCATACACATAAAAATGTAACAAACAAACTAACCAAGACATTCAAAGAGCCTTAAAAAGGGAGATATCGAGGCTGGAAAGATGGTTCAGGGGTTAAGAGCAGTGGCTGCTCTTCCAGTGGTCCTGAGTTCAATTACCAGCAACCATATGGTGGTTCACAACCATGTGTAATGGGATCAAATTTTCTCTTCTGCTGCTCCTGAAAAGAACCACAGTGTACTCACATATGTGCAATAATTTTTTAAAGATGCAAACAGGATTCTCTATGCCTACTTTTGTTTAAGAAACTTTCTTTTTCCTGGTTTTCTTCCTCAGTATATTAATGTGTGTGCTTATTCCTGTGTGTCTGGGTGTGTTAGGAGGTTTTAGGGGGTGGAGGCCAGAGGACAATGTTTATTGTTATTCATTTCATGCATGGCCTCTTTTTAAAAAGTTTTTTTGAAAGTAGGTTCCCCTTTGTATAGCCCTGCCTGTCCTGGAACTCACTCTCTAGACCTGACTGGCCACAAACTCAGAGGGTCACCTGCCTCTGCATCCTGAGTGCTGGAATTAAAGGTTTCACTGCTGTCAGGCTAAGACAGGGTTTCCTTGTGGAGCCCTGGATGTCATAGAACTAGCTTTGTAAACCAGGATGGCCTAGAACTCAGAAATCAACCTGCCTCTGCCTCTGGAGTTCTAGGTTTAAAAGTAAACACCACACTGCCTAGCCACCTAGCATTATCTTTTCATTTCTCTTTTATTGATTTTTTATTTATTTACATTTTAAGCAATATTCCCTTTCCCAGATTTCCCTCTGTAAACCTCTCTCTCCGTTCCCCCCCCTTTTTGCTTCTATGAGAATGAACCTCCAACCACTTACCCACACCTGCCTCACAAATCTATCATCCCCTACATTGGGGCACCAAGCTTCTGTAGGACCAAGGGCCTCTCCTCCCATTGATGTCAGAGAAGGCCATCCTCTGCTACATATGTAGCTGGAACCATGGATTCCTCCACGTGTACTGTTTAGTTGCACACCTAGCATTTTCAATGTGTGTTGTGGGGTTTAAACTCAGTGAGCCAAGCCTGCCACTGACTGGACTATCTCTCCAAAACCACCCTTTTTTTCTTTCCTGTATTACACTTTGTCTTGAGACAGGGTCTCACAGAGAGCAGCTGACCTTGAACTCGCTTTATCTGTTGAAGGTCCTATTGGAAATAAGGTAACAAATTCAAGAGACTAGTGATAACTAAGTAGTTTCAAATATACAATTCTGTAGAAAGGGAACTCTGGCATACAGAAAAGGTGTGAATGGCTAAGGGGCTGATTTGGCAACATTTGAGAGTGGCTTTTAAAAACCTAGAGAGAGAAAGTCCAGTTCTCTTCTCCTATAGGCCTGTAGAACTTGCATCTGGATCCCTATCTAATTGCCTGGGATAAAAGCCTCAGCCAGTAAAAGAATTGGGACTGGAGAGTGGCCAAGTCTGATTGCTGGTTTCCCTATATGACCCAGGAAAGTGACTAGGTCTAAGGCTTGTAGCTTTCTAAAACAAAGAGGGGCTAGCCCCTAGCCTGCTTGCCTATAATTTGGATGGACTCTAGCTTACCTCATGGAACAAAGCAATTCTTGTCTTACATTCCTTCTCCTCCTCCATGGGCTCCAGAGTTCTGAAGTTTTGTTTGGGATTATGAAGTGGTTTCTGAGTTGCATGAGACAGGTTACAGAATATGGTTGCTGTCCACAGGTCCCAGTGCATCAAGGTGTGATTTTACTCAAGATGGGTCTTATTAATGAGGTTGTGATTTTCACCCTTTCTTTTCGCCTGTGTGTCCTCTTCATTTATTTGTTCTGTCTGCCCAGTATCTCTTGGGAGAGCTGCTGTGCTCTTCCAGAGAAGGCTTCTGTTCATCAGAGTGCAGGGGACCACAAGCTGTACACAGGCAAGGACTTAATCCAAGGCTGTCACTGGTCACTTCCTGGTATGTCCCCTATGGATGAAGACAAAACAACCATGGAGGAGGAAGCTGATTGATTCTGGAACAGGGTAGAGATTAGGAACACGTGTCCCAGAAAAGGACTGATCTTGTGCAAGCATCCCAAGGGGAACCTGTAAGCTCTGGGGGACTGGGATGTTTTGCTGAGCCAAGCCTCCCTGGCTATTGGTTACACTTTTCACCCAACCCAAGTGGATTCTGGCCTGAATTTCCTCTCACCGAGGCCCAAGGGGAGAGGTGCTGCCCCATGCCAGTTAAGTAGGTGCTTTTGTGGTTGAGTCTCAGGCCTGGAGGAAGTAGGCTGGGCTGCTCTGTGTGTGCTGAGGGGTGCTTCCTGGGGTTTGGAGAAAGCCCTGGACCCACAACTGGCCTGGTTGCTGTCTCCAGGCTCAGTGCTCCTTACTGCAGGCAGGGACTCAGTGCTGCAGTAACTGAAGGCAGAGATGGCCAAGCAGCAGCCTAGCCTGTGAGTGGTGCTTACAGCCCCCTACCTGGACTCTGAGGACATTGGGCAGAAGTTGCTATGCCCTGGGCATGAGCTTCCTAAGACTGAGCTGCTGTAGAGTCTCCTGCTCATCAACAATGCAGGTGAGACTCCTGTCTACACCAGGACTGTGAGCTCTAACTTCAATGCCCTTTGTGTAGGCAGAGGGTCACTCCTGAAAATTCCAAAGTCCCAGAGGAGAAAGAATGGACCAGTGTCACTATAGGCTTACCCTTACCTTGTTGTCTAAGAGGAGGAACTGTGGAAAGTGGAGGGAGGGAGAAGAGCACCCTTCTGCTCTGTCATTTCTTTCCATCATGTTTATTGTTTGTTTTGTTTTTTCAGGAACTAATAGGGATGTTTCCAAAGGCTTCCTGAATGTGAAGGACCTAGCTGAGGTGAACAACTACTTGACTCTGAACCTGACCTCTATGTGCGGTTTGACTTGGGTACCTGGAATGCCTTCCCAGACAGCACCACTGTGGTTACCAACTCATCTCTGTGTACACTGCAGCCTTTCGAGGGCTGGAGGCTGTACTGGCAGGAATTGCTGCCTGAGATGAGGTGTAACAGGTCCTGGATGTTGGGGAATCCAGTGACACGGTGCTGAGCTATGCCCAGCGAAGATGGCTGGACTGACATTGCTATCCCCAGACCTAGCTGGTACCTCTCTGAGGCTGGACAAGGAGGAAAGTCTGATCTATGTTTTCATTAAAGAAGCCAGACTATAGTGCCCCTGCCTCTGGTCAGGACTCCTCACTTTGCAAGAACATTGCAGAATCTCAAGAAGTTGGAGCAGTCAGGGGCAGAGCCACTCAGCCTTGGGAGTTGCCTGAGTAGCAGGTGGGATAAAACATTTATACAAATAAAAATGATAAAGAGTTAAAAAATAAAAATAAAACACCTTCTCTTCGTTAGTGGCAGGCAGCAGCACAGATTTCAGAGATAGTTCATAGAGATAAGGTTATCTTCCTTATCTCCTTCCAATGGTGTCACCAGATACAAGGGGAAGTGCGGCCAATGACCCTCACTTGGGTCCTCAATCCACAGGCAAAACATAGGGTTCTGGTTACAAAAAGTTGGCGTGGATGACAAACAAATAGGAACACAAGGGAGTGTGGTATCTGAATATAATTTGTCACTTTAAGTACCAGACTTTTAATATAGAAGAAAATAGGGAAATTAGGTGACACATCCACAAGATACAATGAGGTTACTGGATGCTTAATGAATCTTACACAGAACAGAGGAATGCAAACACAAAGACTGGCAGGAATTGGGCAATAAAACAACTGAGACAAAGTCAGGTCTATCTAATTACCTGCTGCTTCAAGTCCATAAAAGACATGCTTTGGGATGGCAAGCTATATTCTTAGAAGCCAGGTGTGAGGTCTTTACACTGCCAGGGCAAGGGATTTCACACCCAAATCATGGTTCTAATTAGGGAGTTCTGCTCTTGNTAACCTTCTCATGAATAATGTAATACTCTAAAACCACAGCCTGATCTA
>NW_018393424.1:0-1666 GCF_900095145.1 Mus pahari
CCCACCTCAGGGAGCTTCTCTTAGGGGCTGACCTATCAGCCTTTCCTTGTCTTTCTCATTAGTCCTGAATTCGTCAATGTTAGCTCTTACACTGCAGCTCATTCCTCACTCCTCCTCAGGCAGATGGCACCAGCATCACTCTCAAACCCTCCAGGCCACAACCCAGAAAGGCNCCTTCAGATTTTACAAAGAAAGGGGTGAACTGAGCAGCAATCAGGGGCACCAGGGNTTCAAATACAGCAACAGGAGAAAAGGAGCTGGGAGGTATTTCAGCCTCTGAATTAGACCCTACCTGTGCTGGCCCCTCACCCTCAGGAAGCAAATAGAACCAGACAGTGAATGAACTCCCCAATTCCCTGGCTGAATGAGCAACCCTGCTTCTCTGATAATGACACAATGTAACTTGTGACAAGGACTGCCCATCCCAGGCCTGGCTGCCTTCTATCCTGGATACAATATGTTAAGACTAAATCGCAACACTCTCTTCCCACCTGTGCCTCATCTGACTTCACAGGCAGATGCAAAGCTGGCAAGAAAGCTGCTCTCCAGGGTCCCTGGGTGTGTGGAGGAGTGGGTCTGTTTCCTGTACCTTCTCTTGGTATTTTTTCCCTTCTGTTTGTTTTGTTCTATTCTGATGTGCTAGTTTTTGTTTTGTCTTATTTTATTTTATTTTATTTTATTTTATTATTGTTCCTTATAAGCTTGTTTGTTTTCTAATGAGTGGGTAGATAGGGAGGAGTATGGGGAGAGGAAACTATAATCAGTGTATATTATGTTTGAGAAATTAATGTATTTTCAATAAATGGGGAAATTTTTTTCACAATAGCCCTACCCAATTCTCTCAGACGTACTTAAAAATGTAATAGAAACGTATCTCTCTACTAGGTTATGAGTTTACACATAATATATAAAAGCCATTTCAGCAGTAATCAACTGTTCTACGGTTTTCTTTGGAGAGGGTTTGACAAGGGTGACAACCGTTATTCCCATACTGAGCTGTGTTTGTTTCTGACAAATACTGGAAACTCCCTTCTCCTCCCAGCTCTCTCATACTCAGAGAACCTTAACCATGGGAGCCAACAGGGCTTTCTAAACCACAAAGCAAACAGAAACTACAAAGTAAGTTGAGCCATCACAGTTAAGGCGATTTCCACAAAGTTGTGGGATGGAAGACTTGGAGGTCGCTGCCAGAGTTCCATATACTTGCCCATGGTTGTAGAAAGAGAATTTTTACTTTTTTTTTTTTTAATTGTTGTAGGCATAGTTTATTTTATCTCTTTTGAAATAGGGTGGTATTTTCTTTGGTTTGCAAGCAAATACTGATGTGTTTTATAAAGCCAAGGATATGCTTTATAGAGTGGTGTATGATGTGGTGCGAGGAGGTACCTCAGCAGGCCCGTGCTCAAGCATCCCTCCCCATTCCCCAGTTACCAGCCATAGAAGGAATCTAGTGTAGAATGGAATTTATACTGGGGCATGGGAAAGGGAGTTGAGAGGGGATGAGAAACAGGAAAAATGAAGAGACAAAGAAAGATAAACAAAAACTCACACACACTCACACAAGGAGAGAAGGAAGAAGAAGAAGAAGAAGAAGAAGAAGAAGAAGAAGAAGAAGAAGAAGAAGAAGAAGAAGAAGAAGAAGAAGAAGAAGAAGAAGAAGAAGAAG
>NW_018393424.1:1791-5829 GCF_900095145.1 Mus pahari
AGGAGGAAGAAGAGGAAGAAGAGGAAGAGGAGGGGGAGGAGGAGGAGGAGGAGGAGCAGGAGGAGGAGGACAGGACACGTGAAGAGAGAGAGGAAGGGGAAGGGGAAAGAGGGAGAAAGGGGTTAAGGAGATCAGATAGTCAGAGATGACCACAGTCTCTTCTATAGCAAGCTAGGCCTACCTGACTGTTGCTGGGTAATTGTTGGACAGAGCCTAAAAGATATGCCAACATTCCTCCATTTTGGTTTAACATTTAAAAAGGAGAAACTAGAGAGAAGCAGGAATGAGGTCGCCATGATCTTTAGTTCCTTTCTGCTGACTTTGGCAATGTGTCTCTGAGAAATCTACGATAATGGGGGTGAGGATGTTGGTTAAGTCTTAGGAGGGTTGGCTGTTTCTTTGCTGTCCAGGATCTGTGGAACCATCTGTGGATAGGAAGGAGCATGTCCAGTAGAAGTGTCTGTGTCTGTGAGAGTAGATTCGAGCATTTGTGGGCTGCTTCTCTGGAGCTGACCCGGAACAAACACCCCCACCACCACCCATTTATATTATAAAATAAAGTTAAGTAGGTTTGGAAGAAAAACTTTTCTTAGGTGTATGTTTGAAACCCTTATGTCTTGGTGGTTGAAGTGAGGGGAGGACCAAAACCAGGGAGTAGGGGAGGAATCCCACCCTCTAGAATAGGTAGTAGTTAGAAACTATTTATTAGCAGGTATATTTATCAAGATGGAGTCTGTTTGGTCCAGGAGAGGTAGATCTGTGTGTATTTCTTGGAGCTTTTAAGTTTGTAAAAGAGAAATTTGTTAACAGCATGAACAGTTTTTAAGGTGAGCTTAGAGAAGACAAGAAACCTTAGTGGAGCTGAAGGAGGAAGAAAGGCTTTTTCCCTCTGTACACACACACACACACACACACACACACACACACACATTTATTTAAGACTGAGTGTTCCCGCCCGCGGAAACACTCACTCTGGTCTAGGTTTGTCTTGAAGGGCGGGACTGTCCTAAAGGGGAATAGGCTGCGAAAGGAAAATGGAGCCAAGACAATATTTTACTGATCAAGGCTCGAAGTTTAATGACCAAACTCCGTTTAAATAACATGGAAAGATTCCCCAGTCCCCTTCTCAGTCTTTGAAGGTGGTCTGAAGATCATAGGCGGGTCTAAGGATCAAGGCACAGGTTGAGTTGTTTTCTGGAAAATCAACAGCATCCTCACGGTAGGCAGTGGAGACACTGCTCTGGTGGATCTGAAGTTTGCTGACGGTTTTAACGTCTGCAGGGGGCTTAGAAGGACAGTGATTAGTGTAAACAGAAAGGTAGGCTTGGCGGATAACTGCAGGTGTTCCGGTGGTGACAGAGAGCTGGGAGACCCCAACATTATTGTCTTTAATATTTAAAGAAAAATTAGCTGGACTGGCACAAAATATATTTATGCTCTATCGTCCTGCCCAGGAATTTTCCCAAACTGATCTATTAGGGGTAGGACCAGGCAGCTTGAGGAGGAAGCCTAGTGCAGGGCCAGTCAGAATTTAATCTCACCACCAGGGGTCCTCCAGTAAATCCTCAATTATGTTGTTTTCTTTGGGCCCAGCAGAAAAAAACCTGCTTTTGGGTGTTCCTGCTAAAGCAATGCCACAATTTTCCTATTTTCTTGGGAGACCCCAACATAAGACAATCAAAGGAAATACAAAAATTTGACAACCTTGTGAATATATTTGGTCACATAAATTTAGCATGAACACACCTTAAGTCTATAGTTAGAAAACAACAAAAGGAAACTTAAAATTTGAACTTGTGATTATAAAAGTTGAATCACTTAGTAGAATATTTTATTAGAGTTAGGCTAATTTATAAGAATTTTGTTGAATAATGTTAGGTTAGTGTGCTAACAAGGGGAAGAAATATGAAGCTTTTAAGTCACTGAAACTGAGTTTAGATAAGAACATAGCAGAAGGTGACATCTGTGAAAAGTTACGTTGAACTTGTGTATCCTTCACTATGAAACCTGTGAGCAAGGGAAACTTTCTTTTTGATAAGAGATCTGGTGGTATTAACTAGTTAACAAATTGACTAATGAGCTAATAAAGTGGTGGATTACCTGGAGAAGGAGCTACTGCCTTTAGTTTAGTTCTCAATGTAATCAGAAATCTTGGAAGAATAAATCATCATCTATATGTCATATATTAATTAAAATGACAAAGACACCCCCACTAAAGTCCCCTACCTGTACAGTTCTCCCAGGTCCCTGTGGTCTCCATTGCAACTTGGGCAGAGGTAGTCTGGCCATCAGGCCTGGAAGATGAGGAGCTTTTACCTGAGGGGTTGGGGAGGAATGTAGGAGAAATGGCTCACCGTGTCTTAGGCAGTCTGAGACATCTAACCCTCTAAGTGGTCTCTATCCATCCTCAGTGTAGACCAAGCCCTGACAAGGCAATGGAGCCGTGTTTCTCAGTGGGTATCATACCACACCCTAGGTAGAATCTGGTTGCTGTGACTGTATCTCCTCGGAGACCTTGGCAGGAACGGGGGTGGGGGTGCAGGGTGGGTGGTCACTGTTAGGATTTGGGAGTCTCTGTCTGTCATAATAAGCATAAACATTTAACATTACATTTAGTAGATTTCTGACAAGATTGAGGCCAGTATCTATTAAGCATATCTGAGTTAAACAATCTGTGTTTGATAATAATTATTTGTTCTAGAATGTATCTAGCAAACAAAAAGAGTACATTGTAACTTAATGGAAATAGCAAAACAAGGCTAAACATATCTTTAAGGCAATGGTCTTTAAGATTTTTATTGTTATAAATCTTTAAATTAATATTAAAATTATTATTTACCAAGACAGGATAGTAATTCTATGAAAACTTTATCTTAATTAGAAAGTGTCTTTAGAGACCTTAAAGCAGGCTGTTCTAAAATAAGAACCCATACCCATACCAAAGATGGCAGATAGCCGTGCGACTGCCTTAAAGACTGCCTTTAACCAAGAATGGTGGTAAACTACAGCTAACCATGTGACTGCCCTTAGATAAGATGGCAGTCAAGTGATAGTTCTGCCTGTCAGTGGGAAATCTCATGTTTGTTGTACCTTAAAACGGAATGGCAGAAGTGTGGCCATGTATCAGCAGGGACAAATAGACACATTTTCTCTAGTGGACAGGGCATTCTGTGCATGTGAGGCACTCTCACCCTGTCAATGCTGTCAGGCTCTGCCACTGTGCTTGGAGTGGCAGAGTGGTGGGGCTCAGTGGTACACAGGGCAGCTTGGTTGCTTCTTCTTCTGCCATAGCTATCAGGGGCCAGAATGGAAAGAAACCAGAGATAAACTTTGCCAGGAAGTAGAAATCTAAGACTGGAGTCTAGCTGGCAGCTGTGGTGGCTGGCTGTAGCTGCTCATTAGGGCAGGGAGCAAGAGAGCGAGAGGGGAGGGGCAGAAAGCAGAAAGCAGAAAGCAAATTTAACTGGAGCAAAGGTGGGGAGAAGCATGTACATAGAAATATTTTCATTTTTTGGATCATTGGTGAGGTTTGTAAAAGTTTTTTACCTTTTAAGTACCATAAAGCAACCATTTAGAGTTATCACTCAGTGGGTATTAGAGGCTAATTTAGTCTGAGAAATTGGAGGCATCCCAGTAGGGGGTCTGGAAGTAACAGGAAGATATTCCCTTTAGAGTGAGAATAGAAGTTATCCATTACCCCTACCAGTCCTGAAGGCAAATTACTAACTAGAAGCAGGCATCAAGGCCAGAGCATCAGGCCTTCATGNGGTGAAACTAGGGGCTGAGCTCTGGGCCAGCACCAGAGTGGAAGGAGAATGCTTTACCTAGGCCTAGGATTTTACAGCAGAGAAACCATCTCAGGGAGAGAGAAAGATCTCAGCCAAGGGAAAAGTTGATGAGTCATCAGGAAGGCCAGCCATGACTGTGAACACCTCCATCAGGACACCAGAGGGTGGCTGTGAATTCAACAGTCCTCCTTTGAGACCATGAGCCATTTAAGCTGACTAGAGGTGAGGGGAGCTTACCAACCTGCCAGTG
>NW_018393425.1:0-1440 GCF_900095145.1 Mus pahari
TTTCTTTAATAATGCCCTTCTTAATGTACTCTACCAGCATCATGGGGTATGCTTTTAAAACCGATTCTTGCTTTTTGGGTGTGTTGGGGTATTCAGGACTGACTGAGGTGGGAGCGCTAGGTTCTGATGATGGTGAGTGGTCTTGGTTTCTGTTAGTAAGATTCCTACATTTGCCTTTTGCCATCTGGTGATCTCTGGAGTTATTTGTTATAGTTGTCTCTGGTTGGAGTTTGTTTTCCTGTGATTCTGTTAGCCTCTGTCAGCAGTCCTGGGAGTTTCTCTCCTGAGTCTCAGTGGTCAGTTTACTCTCTGCACAGAAGCTCTCCTCTAGAAGGGAAGGTACACAGAGGCCTGGCATTCAGATCTGCCTCCTTGCTGAAGATGTAGGCCCAAATCAGGGCCTGTCCAGAAGATGTGTTTCCTCTGCAGTTTATTCACTCACCTGCTCAGACTAGCCACTGAGGGACCCTGGACACCATATGACTCTCTCACCTGCTCTGGCAGACAAAGCCCTCACTGGTTTGCACCTTTCCTCTGGTGAGGAAAGTGCCCAAATTTCTGGAGCCCAAAACAGGTTCTGTCCCAGTAGTTAGGTTGCTTCTGTTTGTCCAGAAGGTGTGTAGCTTCTGAGGTCCACACTCTTGCTAGCGCAGACTGGAGCCTAAGCGAACCGGAGCAAAGTTGGATCTCCTGCCAGCTCAGGCCTTGAGACTCCCACGGGCGGATACCCCTCCTAGGGCGGGAAAGGTGCTGGGAGACTGGAGCCAGAAATGGAAATCTTTCCCAGAAGCTGTGTCACTTCTGCCGGCCACCCTCTCCCTGGCAGTGCACCAGAGCAAAGATGGCCCTCCTACCGGTTCCAGCCTGGAGACTGCTCCCAGGCAGACACCCCTCCTTGGGTGGGAAAGGTGCCGGATGACTGGAACCAGAAACAGGATTTTTCCCAGAAGCTGTGTCTCTTCCCCAGGCTGCCCTCTCCCTGGCAGTGCACCAGAGCAAAGATGGCTCTCTTTCTGGCTCAGGCCTTGAGACTCCCCCCGGGCGGACACCCCTCCTCAGTCGGGAAAGGTGCCGGGTGACTGGAGCCAGAAATGGTATCTTTCCCAGAAGCTGTGTCACTTCTGAAGGCCACCCTCTCCCTGGCAGTGCACAGGAGCAAAGATGGTCCTCCTACCGGTTCAGGCCCGGAGACTGCTCCCGGGCAGACACCCCTCCTCTGGCAGGAAAGGTGCGGATGACTGGAACCAGAAACGGGATCTTTCCCAGAAGCTGTGTCACTTCCCCAGGCTGCCCTCTCCCTGGCAGTGCACCGGAGCAAAGGTGGCTCTCCTTCTAAATTGCCCTTGCTAACTCGTTGAAAAATTGAGTTGGAATTTTGATAGGGATTGCATTGTATCTGTAGATTGCTTTCAGCAAATTAGCCATTTTCACAATGATGAT
>NW_018393425.1:2427-21644 GCF_900095145.1 Mus pahari
TCACTGCATTTCTTGTAGTATAGTCATTTTATCACAGTTGGGATGGTCATTACATCACAGGTGGTTTGGTCACTTCATAACAGGTGGGATGGTTACTGCATCTCAGTTAGAATAATCACTGCATCACAGGTGGGATGGTCACTGCATCACAGGTCAGATTGTCACTATATCACAGTTGGAATGGTGACTACATCATAAGTGAAATGGTCACTACATCACATGTGGATGGTCACAGCATCTAAGGTGAGATGGTCACTGCATCACAGATTGGATGGTCACTACATCACAGGTGGATGGTCACTGCATCTCAGGTGAAATAGTCACCGCATCACAGGGTGTGGGTCACTACATCATATGTGGGACAGTCACTGCATCTCAGGTGGGATGGTCACTGTATCACAGTTGATATGGTCATAGCATCACATGTGGGATGGTGTCTGCATCTCAGGTGAGAGTGTCACTGCATTACAGGTGGTATTCTCAGTACATCTCAGGTGGGATGGTCATTGCATCTTATGTGGGATAGTCACTGCATCACAGATGGGATGGTCATTGCATCACAGAAGGCATGGTCACTACATTTCAGGTGGGATGGTCAATGCATTTCTGTTGAGAGTCACTACATATTAGGTGATTGTTCACTGCATCACAGGTGGGATCATCATTGCATCACAGGTGTAATATTCACTGTATCACATATGAAAAGTCACAACATCATGCATAGGTGGGATGGTCACTACATCTCTGGTGGGATTGTCACTGCATCTCATGTGAGAGTCACTATAGCTCAGGTGGGATTGTCATTGCATCACAGGTGGTATGGTCACTGCACCTCAGCTGGGATGGTTACTGCATCACAGGTTGGATAGTCACTAAAACACAGGTGAGATATTCAATGCATCACAGGTGGGATGGTCACTACATAATAGGAGGAATGGTCAATACATCTCAGGTGGGATGGTCACTGCATCACAAGTGGTATGTTCAGTGTATCTCAGGTGGGGTGATAATTAAATCTCAGGTGGGATGAACACTGCATCTCATGTAATAGTCACTACATCTCAGTTGGGATGGTCACAGCATCACAGGTGAAATGTTCTCTCCATCTCAGGTGGGATGATCACTGCATCACTGGTGGCATGCTCACTACAATAAAGGTAGGATGGTCACTACATCACAGGTAGGATGTTCACTATATCATAGATGAGAGGGTCACTGTATCTCAGGTAAGAGTAAGTACATCTCATGTTGGATAGTCACTGCATCACAATTGGGATGGTCATTGCATCTCAGAAGGCAGTGTCAGCACATCTCAGGTGGGATGGTCACTGCATCTCAGGTCAGAGTCACTAAATATCAAGTGGGTTGTTCACTGCATCACAGGTGGGATTGTCACTGCATCACAGTGGTAATATTCACTATATCGCATGTGAAAATCACAACATCATAGGTGGGATGGTCACTACATCTCAGGTGGGATTGTCACTACATTACAGGTGGGATGGTCACTGCACCTCAGCTGGAATGGTTACGACATCACAGGTGGCATAGTCACTACAGCAAAGNAGAGATATTCACTGCATCACAGGTGGGATGGTCACTACATCTTAGGTGTGATGGTCACTACATCATACGTGGGATGGTCACTACATCTCAGGTAAGATGGTCGGTTCATCTCAGGTGGAATGGTCAGTGCTTCTCAGGTGGTATGGATACTGCATCACAGGTGGGTGGTCACTGCATCACAAGTGTAATGTTCACTGCATTTGAGGTGGGATGCTAACTAAATCTCTAGTGGGATGGTCACTGCATCTCAAGTAAGAGTCACTATATCTCAGGTGGGATGGTCACTGCATCACAGGTAGAATGGTCACTGCATCACAGGTGGGATGGTCACTGCATCACAAGTGGCATGGTCAGTACATTACAGGTGGGATGGTCACTACATCTCAGATGGGAGGGTCATTGTATCTCAGGTGGAATGGTTACTGCATCACAGGTGGAATATTCACTACATCTCAGGTGGTAAGGTCACTGTCTCTCATGTTGAATCATCAGTTCATCATAGTTGGTATTGTCACTACATAACAGGTGGATTGGTCAATTCATTACATGTGCGATTGTCACTACATCACAGGTGGTATGGTCACTGCGTCTCAGGAGGGATGGTCACTGAATCACAGTTTGGATTGTCACTGAATCACACATGGGATGGTCACTGCATGTCAGGTTTTATGGTCACTACCTCTCAGGTGAAATGGTTACTGCATCACAGGTTGCATGGTTACTGCATCACAGGTGGCATGGTCACTGCCTTAAAGATGGGATGGTCACTACATCACAGGTGGGATGGTCACTACATCTCAGATTCAAGGGTCATTGTATCTTAGGTGGAATGGTCACTGCATCACAGTCTGAATGGTCTCTGCATCACAGGTGGGATGGTCACTACCTCACAGGTAGGATGGTCACTGCATCTCCTGTGGTATCATCACTTCATCACAGTTGGGATGATCACTACCTCACAGGTGGAACAGTCACTTCATAACAGGTTGGATGGTCACTACATCACAGGTGGGATGGTCACTACATCTCAGGTGGGGTCATCACTGCATCTTATGTGGTATGGTCACTTCATCACAGTTGGGATGGTCACTACATAACAGGTGGAATAGTCACTTCATAGCAGGTGGAATGGTCACTACATCATAGGTTGAATGGTCACTACATCTCAGGTGGGATGGTCACTGCATCACAAGTTTAATGTTCACTTTATTTCAGGTAGAATGCTAACTAAATCTCAGGTGGGATGGACACTGCCTCTTAAGTAAGAATCACTACATCTCAGGTGGGATGGTCACTACATCTCAGGTGGAATGGTCACTGCATCACAGTTGGAATGGTCACTGTATCACAGGTGGAATTTTCACTGCATTACAGTTGGGATGGTCACTATATCACAGGTGGGATGGTCACTACATCTCAGGTGGGGTGGTCACTGCATCTTATGTGGTATGGTCACTTCATCACAGTTGGGATGGTCACATAACAGGTAGAACAGTCTCTTCATAACAGGTGGGATGGTCACTACATCACAGGGGGATGCATCACACATGGGAAGGTCACCGAATCACATGTGGGATGGTCACTGTATCTCATGTGGGATTGTCACTACATCTCAGGTGGAATGGTCGCTGCGTCAAAGGTGGAATGGTCACTGCATCACAGGTGGAATGGTCACTGCCTTAGAGGTTGGATGGTCACTTAATCACAGGTGGGATGGTCACTGCATCTCAGATGGAAGGTCAGTTTTTATCAGGTGGGATGGTTACTACCTCTCAGGTTGTATGTTCAGTGCATCTTAGGTGGAATGGTCACTGCATCTCAGGTGGGATGGTCATTGCATCATAGTTGGGATGGTCACTGAATCACTGGTGGGATTTTCAGAACATCACAGGTGCAATGGTCACTGAATCATAGGTGAGTTTGTCACTACATCTCAGGTGAGATGGTAACTGCACCTCATGTGGAATGGTCACTGCATCATAGGTGGCATGGTCACTGGATTACAGGTGGGAATGTCACTAAATCGCAGGTGGGATGGCCACTATATCAGAGATTGGAGGGTCATTGTATCTCAGGTGGAATTGTCTCTGCATCATAGTTGGAATGTTCTCTGTATCACAGGTGGGGAGGTCACTACATCTCAGATGGAATGGTCACTTCACTTCATGTGGTATAGTCACTTCATCACAGTTGGTATGGTCACTGCATCACATGTGGTATGGTCACTGCATTACAGGTGGTATGGTCAATACATCACAGGTGTGATGTTCACTACATGTCAGATGTGAGGGTCACTGTATCTCAAGTGAAATGGTCACTGCATCAAAGTTGGAATGGTCAGTGCATCACAGGTGGGTTGGCACTACATTTCATGTCGATGGTCATTGCACCTCATGTGGTATAGTCACTTCATACAGTTGGTATGGTCACTGCATCACAGATGGCATGGTCACTTCATAACAGGTGGGAGGGTCAATACATCTTAGGTGGGATGGTCACTGCACATTATGTGGTACAGTAACTTCATTACATTTGGGATGGTCACTGCATCTCAGGTGGGATAGTCACTATATAACAGGTGGGATGTTCACTGCATCACTGGTGGCATGGTCACTGCCTTAAAGGTGAGATTGTCACAACATCACACTTGGGATGTTCACTACATCACAGATGGGAGGGTCATTGTATCTCCATTGGAATGGTTACTACATCACAGTCAAAATGGTCACTGCATCACAGTTGGGCTGGTCACTACGTATCAGGTGGTATGGTCACTGAACCTGATGTAGTATATTCACTTCATGATAGTTGGGATGGTCGCTTCATCACAGTTGGAATGGTTGCTTCATCACAGGTGGGATGGTCACTACATCACAGGCGGGATGGTCACTACATCACATGTGGAATGGTTATTTCATCTCATGTTGTATGGTCACTGTATCACAGTTGGGATGGTAATTGTATTACAGTTGTGATGTTCACTGAATCTCAGTGGGATAATCACTGCATCACAGGTGGGATGGTCACTACATCATAGATGAGTTGGTCACTACATCTCAGGTGGTTTGGTCACTGCATCAAAGGTGTAATGGTCACTATGTCTCAGGTTGGATGTTCACTACATCTCAGGTGGGATGGACAGTGTATCTCATGTAAGAGCCACAACATCAAAAGTGGGATGGTCACTGCATCACACATGGAATGGTCACTGCATCTCACGTGGAATGGTCACTACATCTCAGTTGGTTTGTGCTATATTCTCTCCAGTAGTGACAAGCACAACAGCCCCCCCCCCCAAAAAAAAAACCTGGGCGCTGTCCCGAGGGGAAAAATTCACGTAAACTTAGTCTCCTGGAATCGTGGCATCCTGTATAACAAATGCTCCAATGTCCTTGCTTTATTTGGAAAACAGATCCATGTGCTTTCCCTTAATACATAGCCATACATTAAGTTTCCCTTAATACAGCTCAGGCCTTGATCTGACCCTGGGTTTAGGTAGCTAAGTCACTGCCCTACACAGGAATTTNCCATTCTCTAGGAAGAAGGAAGTTTNTGATCTAAAGAGGAACCAGAGTAGATACTTAGAACTATAGATAGCTGAGTTATACCCATACATAATTATTTACAATGGCCTAGGGGGAAGGTGGACTATAGGAACCATGGCAAGGGCATGAAGCCCTTGCCCCCAGCTACTAAGTTTAAGCTGACTTTAGGTGGAGCTGTTTTTGATCCCAGCTGTTAACATTGAATTTTATCCCAGTTGGGTCCTGCCAGTCCTTCCGTGTTTGCATTCCTCTGTTTTGTGTAAACTCCCTATTTTCTTCTGTATAAATAGTGTGGTGCTTGAATCGACAAGTTACATTCAGATACTACACTCCCTTGTGTCTGTATTTGTCTGTCACCCCACATTCGCCAAATCCTCACTCCCCTGCAACCAGAGACCCAGTTCCATGCAGATCGGGGACCCAAGTGAGGTCCATCTGAGGCACTTGGCACCTTTGAACAGGGACACTGGGGCAGGTAACTCTTCATTTCTTTCTCCTTCCTTTTCCCTTTTCTGCTTTATTTTTCTCAAGTGAGGATAGGATTTGTCAACAGTGCTGCAGACGGGCTGGCAGTTAGACCGGTTAAGGACAAAAAAATCTATTTTACCATGGGGCAATCAGAATCGAAAGGGAAAAGATTGCTTCTGTTGGTCTTTAAACATATGTTGTCTGGCAGAGGCCAAAAGTCTCAGATAAATCCTTACATGAATTTTATGATTTTGTGCAAAAAATCAGTCCTTGGTTTCCAGAGGAGGGAAGCTTGACATTGGAGGATTGGAAGCAAGTAGGTAAAGATATGAGGAGGTTTCATGAGGAGAATTCATCTAGGGAAGTCCCCAGTAATGCCTTTACTCTGTGGCACCAAATGAGGGATATATTGACTGAGAAAACAGACTTAGAATTTTTTTGCAGAAGAAGCTCCTTCAGAGCTCTCTGATGATCAGAAAGTGAGGCCATCTGCTCACAAAAAGAAATCGTGCTATACAGGCAAAAAAGAGGAAAGCTTAGAAAATAGTGAATCAGAGACAACTGATGGTGAAAGTGATGAGGAGTGGGGAGAAAGAGATAGTTTCCATAGCTGCCGAGGCAGCAGTAAGGAGGAGTCTTTAATGGAGGCACCAGTCACCTGTAAACCTGTACCAAAACCATGTCGACTTTTGCTGCCAGTTGGTTTTGACACTTCTGTGGCAGAGGCAAAAAGACAAGGAGATTTTACTCTCACCTGCCCAGTAATTTGCATAGAAGGTATCGAACCTTGTTGGGAACCTTTGCCATTAAAAATTCTTAAGGAACTACAGTGGGCAGTAAAGGCATTGGGCCCCACTGCACCTTATACCTTACAGGTTTTGGATGTGGTAGCAAGTCAGTGGCTTACTCCTTACGATTGGCATCAAACAGCAAAGGCTACTCTCCATCCCAGAGATTATATTCTCTGGAAAAGAGAGTATGAAGAGAAGGCCAGGAAGTTAGTACGGGAAAGATCCTCATCAAAACGTGGAACTAAGCCCACAATGCCCATGCTTCTTGGGCAAAAGGGCTATGCTAAACCAGCAGCGCAACTAAAAACTCCAAAGGCAGTGTTGGAGAAAATTAATCAGATAGCAGTATCCAGCTGGCAGAGTTTACCCCAGCCTGGGGCTAAGTCCACAGTCCTTTCAGGAATTAGGCAAAAGCACAATGAATCTTATGAGAGTTTTTTGGCTAGANTGGAAGAGGCAGTTTCTAGAATGCTTCCCCCCCTCAGAAGGGATTGATATATTAGTGAAACAATTGGCTTGGGAAAATGCGAATACCTTGTGCCAAGACCTGATCAGACTATTCTGAAAGACAGTCTCCCTACAAGAGTACATTAAAATGTTTAGATGCTTCAGCAGCCGTAGTAAAGACCTACGCTGTAGCAATGAAGGGACAGAAATTGTGCGCCTATGTCAGAGATACTTTCGGGAATGGAAAGCATTCCCCAGGGAATGAAATGACATGTTTCTGGTGTGGAAAGCAGGGGCACCTGAGAAAAGATTGTAGAAATTGCTCAGGAAACAAAAAGGGCATTCCCCCAGGCTCCTGCCCACATCGTGGCAAAGGAAGGCAATGGGAAAATGAATGTAAATCAAAGTTCCTTAAAGACTGGACTCTGCTCACTAGAAGCGGGTGAAATAAATAAGACAAAAAACTAAAGGGGTGATCTCTTAGCCCAGTTCAGAAACTGTGGACCTCATCATAGGACCCAGCCTCAGTTATAAGTAAAACATCAAACCATGGTTTCTGATAATTTAGGTAAAATTAAAGCATTAAGAAGAGATTCCATAAAGGTCAAAATATAGCTCAATTCTTACTGTTACTTTATTTACAACTCCCCAATCCTACATTGTGCCAAAAATTCATAGATAAGGCTTTATTGGAAGTTA
The DNA here is from genome assembly GCF_900095145.1 of Mus pahari. NCBI lineage: Eukaryota > Metazoa > Chordata > Mammalia > Rodentia > Muridae > Mus > Mus pahari. The sequence goes on from NW_018393425.1 coordinate 9,944, forward strand.
AAAAAAAAAATCTCATACCCTCAAGCATATAGAATTCATTTTGTGGACGGCATTTTTGCTGGTTGCAGAAAGTGGAGAGCATTTTGCAGATGGCTGAAAAATATTTGACTAAGTGTGGGCTAATGATAGCTTCAAAAAAATTCAGCATGGTAAACTTTTAGGCTATTTGAGACATTTAGTATATAGAGATTTTGTATTTTCTCAGAGAGTTGCCCTCAGATTCAATAAATTGGAAGTTTTGGATGCTCACCAGAAGTTGTTGGAGAATTTAGGGTTTTAATCTTAGCTTGACAAGCCACCTCTTATAAGCAGGAAAGGAAAGGAAAGGAAAGGAAAGGAAAGGAAAGGAAAGGAAAGGAAAGGAAAGGAAAGGAAAGGAAAGGAAAGGAAAGGAAAGGAAAGGAAAGGAAAGGAAAGGAAAGGAAAGGAAAGGAAAGGAAAGGAAAAGAAAAAGAAATGGATTTTGGAACTCTCCCAGGGACAGAGAGAAATCAGGAGAAGTCCTGTTAATTCTCTCTGACCCTTACAGGAGAAGTTCTCTACCCTCTTTGTATTGTCTATGTTTGAAGCACCAATCTGTCCATGTGTCATTCATGTATGTTTTTGTTTCGTTGTCTGAATGACTGAATGTTCTATGTTTCATGTTGAAAAGAAAAGAAAAAAAATAAATGGTTAAAACTTTACCTGCTGATACACTCTCAGTTTGCACAGTGGAGGCTGAGAGAGGCCCCTCACTTTAGCCAAGAATCAAGCACAGCAGGAGAGCCCCTGCTGAGAAACTGTTTTTTTTTTTAAAAAAGGAGTCTGCAACCTCTTAGTTCTAAGGCACATAAGCTGATAGTTGTTTGTTCCTAGAAAATTCTCTGCAATCATGATTATTGTGTTTAGCAAATGACAAAGTGTTTTTTTATCTTGAAATTATAGCTAGAAAAAGTAAAATTCTTTGATTGGTATGAATTTAAAATCTTATTTGTGTAGCTGCTTCATTTGTTTTTTTTTGACTGGTATTCATAAAGTATTGGCTTATAAGTTATGGGATATGATTAAACAGGTATAACAGTTGTAACAAAAAAGTTAACTTTAAATTGGTAACTCAGGATTGGAATCATTTTAAGCACATGGCATAAAGAAGCCCAGAAAGCTAGGCCAAAAAAACTAGGCCTCTAAGGATACTTCTAATTGAGATAATATTTTATGTGATTTTTATTCTAGAAACTAGACTTACAAGAGATAAGATTCAAAGCAATGTCTCTTTAATAAAGCATTAAAATTTACACTGTCATGCGTTCAAACTTCATAACGTGATAGTGATGTTTCTAATACTGATTTTAAAGATGAAAATTGTTTTAAAATTGGGTTTTGCTTTCCCAAAGTTGTAGATAATATTCTAACATTGCAAAAGAAATTTAAAAGCTATGGTTAAAATTGCCAGTGTTCCATTGACTGCAGCTTGCAGTTTGATTGCAAATTTTAGATTTTTCTACTCACCCATATATTGCTAATCAAGATTTACAAGAGTAATCATCTTATGAGAGCACTAATACAGCTCACTTCAAACAAAACTAAGACAGAGTTATCTAGATATGTTTGTCTTTGTACATAAATTAGAGCCTCAGACAGTCAGTTTGGTTATGGTTGCCGCCTGGCAGAAGACTACAGTACAAGCAATTTTTTCACAACACTAAAGTTATGTTTAAGTCCTCTTAAGAAAGACTGTCCAAATTAGAGGCATAGACAGTTGAATTGTTCCCTTAGAATCGGTCCTCATTGCAGGAGGACCAAGATGTTCAGATTAAAAAATATTTACATTTGAGTTAATACAAAGTTCAGAGTAGCCTCAGGGAAGCTTGTGTGATGTTTCTTGATGTTTCTTCATGTTTTGCAAAATGTGCCTAAGGAAGTTCTTGGGTCCTTACCCCTCCTGCCTTCAGGGGTATTTCTTTAGCTAAACAACATTTGTTTCAGATCTACCCAGGTGTTGTTCATAATGAAGTTTAAATTCAAAATTTATAAAAGGTCACTCAGGCTGAAACTTATAAAGGCATTACAAGATGGCTTGCCCACTTCATATAAAATTATTAAAATTTTATTGTCTTTGCTTCAATACAAGAAAACATGTGTTTGAATCTTTCAGTGTATACGGTTTCTTAAATAAAAGTAATTTATTAGCAAATGCCTCTAAAGAAACATTTACTTCAAATCTTTGCTGTCACATAATGAACTTTCAAGTTCTAGAGAGTAGCTGTTGCTTCAAAAGAGATTCAGATACAATATCTTTTAAAAAAAGATTTATTTATTTACACTGTAGCTGTCTTCAGACACTCCAGAAGAGGGCATCAGATCTCGTTATGGATGGTTGTGAGCCACCATGTGGTTGCTGGGATTTGAACTCTGGATCATTCGGAAGAGCAGTCGGGTGCTCTTACCCACTGAGCCATCTCACCAGCCCACAATATGTTTTTAATAATTAGGGTTTTAGTTAGCCTAGAAAAAATTGTGGTACAAGAAAAATTTAAGAAAAAAAGGGATGTTGCTTATTACAAGTTATTTTCAAAAGCTTCCAGGAGATGTTATTTGGCTAAGACCTCACCTTAAACTCACCACAGGACAAGACCTCTTAAGGCAATGCCACGCTAGATTTATATCCTAGGCAGATTATAGACCTTACACAAGAATGATTTGCCATATAATCTAATTTCTTTACATCAACAAAATAGTAATGGCTTAAGATAATATTTTGATATTTTTAGAAAATGTGCATGTCAAATGGTAAAAATTTGTTCTCAAGTGTCCTCAATTTCTACCTGTTTCTACATAATGGTGTTAATTATTGAGAACTTATACTTAATTCCTACAAGTAGATACTTTTGAATAAATAAATAATTAAATAACTAAAATGCACATAATCATGTCTAGTTAAGATAAAAAGGATCCACTTATTGACACATTGCATGATCCTGTTCAGGTACTTAAAATGGGGGGAAAGGGGGGTAATGTTTCGGTTTTTTTCCACAGAATGCTGCAGGAGCATGATAGCTTCCAGAGTGATTCATGCGACAGGCTGATTTGGGAGTTCCTGAGTGCCCTGATGATGGTGACAGGAAAGCTGTATTGAGAGCACAGAGAAGGAGGAATCGGGGAGAGCAGACACTCGCAAGCAAAATGAAGAAGAAGACTCTCCCTATCTCTGTCCCAGGCTGCAGCAATGAGAGCTGACTTGAACAACTAAAATAGCTGACTCATGAGGGACTGGTACAGAGAACGGACAAGATGTTTTCGTCAGAGACAATGTTTTTGGCCATCTAGGCCGACTCCCCTATAGCTGTAAAACCGTGTACTTTACCAGTATGCTGTACTGTATAGAGTTCAGATCACCAATCTTGATAAGTCTTTTCATATTCATTGTAATTCTTGTCAATTAGCTAATTGTGAAGATCCTAACTTAGATAAGGAATCTGCTGTTATGTTAAAAAGACCTGCTTACATTTTGCTGCCTGTAGAGTTAGGAAATAATCCTTGGTTTGAAAATTCAGGATTGTAAACTTTGAAAAGGTTATATGAGCTTATTAGATCGAAGAGATTTGTTGCAGCTCTGATTTTAGGAATTACTGTTTTTGTTAGCACCAGGATACTCCAAGCCCCACCTAACCATGTGACCCTTGACCTGTGTTGCCAGGACAACGACCTTCAATACCACAATCCACTTGGCTCAGTTCCCGCCCTCATGGGTGTGACATCATTTTCTGTATAAAATAGGAAGCCAACCCCTTTTCTCTCTCTCTCCTCTTCTCTACCCTTCTACCCGCTTTGCTGCTCCCCTATTTCCACATAATAAACTTCTCCCACGTGGAACACCTTGGCCTGGTCAGTTGCCTGGTTTATCCACTCAAAATATAAAATTGGTGCTGAAACCCGGGAACGATTGATTAAGTGGAAAAAAACAGCAGCCACACCAGCGCCTGGTGTGCCCGAGGGGCACTCAGTGGACGCAGCGGCGCGTACCACACACGACATCCATGGTAAGTTTCCCACTGCCTTGAAACCACGTGCTCTCTCTGTGCATAGTGGCTCGGCTTGCAACTTCTCTTTCCCCTCTCCTAGCCAGAACTCTTGGTGAGCCTACCTCCTGCTGGGTTTTTAAATCCCAATCAGAAGGGATCAACCACTATTAAGCCTTTGTCCCTATTCTAGCACTTAAGTGGACACTTGAGAAATGACTTGACCAGGGCTCATGCAAAAGCCAGGGGGCAAGGAGAGCGACTGTCTGCCATTTCCACCATGTGACCCACCGCTGTCCCAGGGCACAGAAACTTTAAACCAAGTCAGCTGTGCCATTCCTACATGCCTCATAGGCCAGGCTTCATCACTCCCATTTTACTGGTTCACTAAAAACTCTCATGCAGACACCAGCATACTATCGGCAAGCCTGTCAGTGGGGAGTAGCCTCCAGTTCACAGAACAGAGACTGGCCAGCTCTGCCCAAGGACCAAGAGGCTAGACTCCAGTGGACATAGCAGAGACACTGCCCATCTGGATCCTGCTCTCTCGGAAGTTGCTCTTTCCATACAGTCCCCCAGGGTGTTGGGTCCCCAGTGGGTCAACTGAAATCCCTGGCCAGGGTGGAGCACTTCCCACAGTAAGTCTTGGACTTACTGGGTAGTCACTAGAGGTCCTTCATGATGACTTGGGCACTCTAGCCTGGCTGATTTCCTTTTTAGTTTCTGAGTTGTTCTCGGCACGCCAGTAGAACATACCAGGAACGTCCAGAGCATGGGCAGCCATGTGTCCTCAAGAAAACCTTGAGTCCTTAAAGTTCACGCTTCCTTTAAAGGCATCAAAATTGACATCTCTTTCCAATAAAGTCTGGACTCAGTACTCACTAGATAATGGTTCTCGATGGCCAATTAATGGCACCTTAGACCTGGTTGTTTTAAGGGATCTTAATACATACTGCCTGCAAGCTGGTAAATGGGAAGAGGTTACCTATGCAAAATCTTTCATCTATCTTCATTCCAATCCTGCTATGTGTTCTTCCTGCTCTCCAACTCAACTCCAGTTAGCCATGAACCCTGCACTGGATGATACTACGGTACTGGACCCAGCTTATGAACCACCTCCTTTCCACCATAGGCCTGCTTCTGCACCATTTAGAACCCAAACTGATACCTCAGCTCCCCCCCCACGAGACTCCCCAGGACCTTTCACCCCCAGCTCTCCTCCTCCTTCTGCACCAACTTCAGGTTCCTCCAAACGTTCTACCTTGGCACCTACTTTCACACCACCTATCACTCGCTCTAAGGCCAGGACCAAAAAGTTCTCCACCCCTAGAAGAATCTGACCCAGCGACTGTCCTTCCTTTAAGGGAGGTTGCAGGGATAGATGGTCTGGTCAGAGTGCATGTCCCCTTCTCATTGAGTGAACTCTCTCAGATAGAGAAGAGATTAGGCTCCTATACTTCTAATCCCTCTGCCTTTATCAAAAAATTCCAGTATATCACTCAGTTGTACAGCTTGACTTTTCATGATATACACATGATCCTTACTAACAATTTGCTTCTTGAGGAATGCAAGCGAGTTTGGGAACAAGCGAGAGCTCATGCAAATGAGATTCACCAAACAGATAGAGCACATCCAATTGGAGCGGAGACAGTGCCTGACCTGGATCCTCAATGGAATTATAATTCCGCAGGTGGTATTCTAGCCAGGGATAGGTTTGTTACATGTCTCTTGACAGGTCTGAGAAAAGCAGCTTTAAAGCTGGTAAAGTTTGAAAAACTTCAAGAGGTTATCTAAGATAAACAGGAAAATCCATCTCAGTTTTTTTGGTTTTGTTTTTGTTTTTTTCGAGACAAGTTCTCTCTGTATAGCCCTAGCTGTCCTGGAACTCACTTTGTAGACCAGGCTGGTCTCGAACTCAGAAATCCGCCTGCCACTGCCTCCCAAATGCTGGGATTAAAGCCGTGCACCACCACGTCCGGCTCCCATCTCAGTTTTTAGAATGCCTTAAAGGTGCTTTATTGCTGTATACCAATGTGGGCCCTGAGAACCCAGAGGGTAAGCTCTTAATGACTTACTTCTTTTCCCAGAGCTACCCCGACATAAAAGCTAAATTTGGAGAGGGGACCCTTGACTCCACAGGCAGAAGTCCTGAGCTGGCCTTCAAAGTGTACCATGGGAGAGATGAGAGGGTCCACAAGGAGAAGTATAATATGCTGGCAAAGGCTGTCCGACCAGCCCCAGCTGCCACCCTGAGCTCATGGTCCTCTACCCAGAGACCACCGGGCACCTGCTACAGGTGCAGTTGACAAGGTCATTGGGCCAAAGCCTGCCCTAATCCTCGAAAGCTGAGGGGGCCATGCCCTAGGTGCCATCAAGAGGGACAATGGGTTGCTGATTGCCCCCATGTTGTGCAAAACAGGCCCACATCTCCCTCTCATTTTCCAATTGTCAGGGTAGGTGGACAACCTTATTTCCCATATCACTCCTAGATAACCCTCCAACCGATCTCCTAGGTTTGGCTATGGCCAACTGACAAGGCCCAGGCTCCTCTGACCCGACCACTGCCATCACGAACAGAGAGCTTAGGGTAGACATTGTGGTCTGTGGGCAGCCCATCTCTTTCCTCTTGGACACTGGAGTCACTTACTCGGTCGTAACGGAGTTTGGGGGGCCCACATCTCCCTCTCATTTTCCTATTGTCGGGGTAGGAGGACAACCTTATTTTCCATATCAGACCCCACCACTTAATTGTGTTTTTAGGGGTGTACCTCTCACCCCTTTCTTTTTGGTGGTGCCCGCATGTCCTGTCCTTTATTGGGAAGAGAGCTCCTATCTAGGCTGGGAGCCTCTATCTCTTTTGCTCCTCACATTCGCCTGAACCCAAGCTTACCAGCGGTTCCTCTGCTCCTCCTTTTAGCCAGCCAANCTACTAACAATACCATGTCATTCCCTTTACCAGCCTCACAGGTAGATCCCTGAGTCTGGGACATCCAGAACCCCTCTGTTGCTAAACACCATTTGCCTGTTGTCATCCGATTGTTGGATGCTACCAGGTATATTACCCAGGCTCAATACCGCCCTCTCTCCAGAGCCTCAGGGGACTCAAGCTGATCGTCTCTGAACTGTTGAGAAAGAAACTCCTTTGCCCTACCTCTTCTCCCTTTAACACCCCTATACTGGCAGAAAAAAAAAAAAACCAATGGTGCCTATCGTCTAGTCCAGGAACTCTGCAGTGGAGCCTCTTCACCCGGTTGTGGCTAACCCCTACACACTTCTTTCTATTATCCCCTCAGTTACTTCACACTTCTCAGTTCTAGATCTTAAGGATGCGTTTTTCTCTATTCCTCTAGATGTCCAGTCACAAAACGTATTTGCTTTTACCTGGACAGATCCCACTTTTCTACCCAACTGACCTGGACTGTCTTACCTCAGGGATTCNNGGATAGCCCACACCTATTTGGGCAGGCCTTGGCTTCTGACCTATTGTCTCTGTCTCTTCCTAAATCTAAGATCATACTTTATGTAGATGAAGACCTTCTGTAGCCCCTCTTTAGAAATCAGCCAGACTGACACTGTGGCTCTTTTGAATTTCCTTTCTAATCGTGGCTACAGGGTCTCACCCTCTAAAGTCCAACTGTCCACTCCTCAGGTTACCTATTTGGGACTAACAATCACCCCAACCCATAAGGCTATTACATTAGACAGAAAGAATCTGATTCAGTCTCTAACTGTTCCATCGACAAAAGAAAAAATTTTGTCATTCTTAGGAATTGCCAGTTTTTTACATTTGTGGGTCCCTTCCTTTTCCCTTCTTTCTCACCCTCTATACAAAGCAGCATCAGGTCCTTCCCAGGAACCTCTTTTAAAACAGATTACCAAGCCATTTCAAAGGCTCCAACAGGCCCCCCTTAGGGCCCCAGCCTTACATCTTCCTGACCTGACTTGTTCTTTTTCTCTCTATGTAACAGAAAAGGAAGAATTTGCCCTTGAAGCCTTGCACCACCAAGTAGGAACTTCTTTTGTACCTGTGGCATACCTGTCAAAAACTAACCTTTGGATCACCTATAACTGTCTTCTCTTCTCATAACCTGTCACAGCTCCTAACACATAAATGATTACAGACTCTACCTCCCTCTAGAGTTCTCTCTTTTCAGACTGCAAGCTGTCCCCAAGCGACCTCTCCTCATCTCACCTTTTAAACTCACATAGGGCAGTCCAGTCCTAACTCCTGACTTCTCGACCAAATGCTCTCCCCTTCCAGATCATTTGCTTACCCCATTACTCTCTCATCTTTGCTCTCTCCTGTGGAACTTTGCTGACCATCACCTACCTCGACCACTCTCTGCTTCCTGCCCATTACCTGTTAATATTGGAGACCAAGTCCTTTTATCTCCTCCAGGTCATCAACCTGCACCTTTCTCTCCAAAGTGGCAGGGTTCTTTTAAGGTAATCCTTGTAACTCCTACAGCTGTTAAACTTGAGGGACTCTCTCATTGGGTCCACCTGTCCTACCTAAAACCCTTCATTCCCCCACCTAAAGATGATTCCTCTTCATACACATCAGCCCTAACAGGACCGTGCTCTGTTAAGCTCCAGAAGATATCGAGACTACTGGTCTTGTCTCATCCTAGAGAATGAGGCTTCACTCCAACAACCAACCTCGCTGGATGAGACACCAGATTAGTTGTGGCCTTTTCATATTTTCCCTGCTGTTCATTTTCTTCAAGGGTAGTCCTTACGTTTGGAGATTCGAAGTTCAAAAAACATCTGCTGACAGAAAGCAGACTTTCCAAATAGGATCAGGAAACTGCTCCATAGCTGGGTGCCAGGAGCCGATCCAGATTGCCATCTTTCCTATATCTGTGCCTCCATCTGCATATTATGACCTTTATACCTGTTTTCTCTTTTACCAGACAAAAGATTATTGCAGAAAATGGCCAGATGAGTATGGGGGCTGCCCATACTGGTCTTGTGAGATACACATGCTAGGGACATGGATTAATCCCTTCTATCGATTCTGCAGGACACTCTTCTTCTACATCCGTGACCCATGGGACCCCAGGTGGGAAATAGGAGTTACTGGTAAGATCTACTGCAAAACTCAGTCTAGATCCCCAGTAAGTGCCATCCATATTCAGAGAAAGTATGTCTCAATTGCTCCACCTCTAGACATAGAAAAGGTAGGAGAGATAATCAAGCACTCCTCCTAGGTTCTTACTTCCCTGACTTCACCCCTAATGAATAATACTAACTTGTCATTCCACCTGTTGCTTCAAACCTTGACTTCAGTCTACCAGTTCCTTAATGTTACCAGACCTGGTGTTTTAAAGATTGCTGACTATGCGTACCTCCTGGAACTAGTTCACAAGTGTCAGTTACGTCTTCTCTGGTGATGCTACCAAGTAACCTTAACTCACCCTTCATTAGCTGCCCTAACTCCAGTGCTGCTATGACCCCGTACCTCACCTCTGTTCCTCTCTTTGGTGTAAACCATGCTTACTATCCAAAAGTAGATTGATTCTTTGGCAGCCGTGGTGCTTCAAAACTGGCGAGGACTAGACCTCCTGACAGATAAAGAAGGTAGCCTTTGCCTATATCTACAAGAAGAATGCTGCTTCTATGTCAACCAATCCGGGATAGTAAAAAGTAAAATCCAGTAGCTACAGGCAGACATAAGAGACTTCAACAACTGTGAGACATCTGGTTCTGGTATCTTTGAAAACGCCATACGGAAGTGGATACTTCCACCCATAACACCTTTCTTGGTCATCTTCCTGGCATTATTATTCTCAGTTGGGATAATCAAAGCATTTCATGTGGGATAGTCACTGCATCACAGTTGGGATGGTCATTGCATCTCAGGAGGGATAGTCAATGTATCACAGTTGGTATGACCATTGCATCTCACAGGGGATGGTCACTACATCTAAAGTGTAATGGTCAGTACATCTCAGGTGGGATGGTCACTACATCACAGGTGGAATGTTCACTGCATCTCTAGTGGGATGGTCATTACATCTCAGGTGGGAAGGACACTGGATCTCTTGTAAGAGTCACTACATCACAGGTGGGAAGGTTACTGAATATCAGGTGGGCTGCAAACTGATTCCCAGGTGGGATGGTCACTGCATCTCAGGTAGAATGGTCACTGCTTTTCAGGTGGGATGGTCAGTGCATCATAGTTGGGCTGGTCAGTGCATCACAGGTTCGATTTTCACTACATCACAGGTGTGATGGTCACTAAATCATAGGTGGGATGGTCACTGCATAAGAGTTGGGATGGTCACTGCATAAGAGGTGGGATGGTCACTGCATCTCAGGTGGAATGGTCCCAGCAGAACAGGTGTGATGGTCACTACATCTCAGGTAGGATGGTCACTGCACGTCATGTGGTGTAGTCATTTCATTACAGTTGGGGTGGTCACTGCATCACAAATGGGATTGTCACTTCATAACTGGTGGGATGGTCACTGCATCTCAGGTAAGATGGTCACTGCATCTCAGATGGAATGCTTACCTCATAACTGGTGAGATGGTCACTGCATAACAGTTAACAGTTGGAATAATCACTACAGGTGGGATATTCACTGTATCATAGGAGAGATAATCACTGCCTCAAAGGTGGGATGGTCACTACATTATAGGTAGAATGGTCAATACTTCCTAGGTAGATGGTCACTGCATCACAAGTGGACTGCTCACTGCATCTCAGGAGTGATGCTAACTAAGTTTCAGGTGGTATGGACACTGCATCTCAAATAAGAGTCACTACATCTCAAGTTGGATGGTCACTGCATCTCAGGTGGGATGGTCACTACATCTCAGGTGGAATGGTCACTGCATCACAGGTGGGATGGTCACTGCAGCAAGGTGGCATTGTCACTGCATTACAGGTGTGATGGTCACTACATCATAGGTGGGATGGTTACTACATCATAGATGGGATGGTCACTACATCTCAGATGGGAGGATCATTGTATCTCAGGTGGTATGTTCAATGTGTCACAGTTTGAATGGTGATGGCATCACAGGTGGTATGGTCACTACATCTCAGATGGGATGGTCACTACATCACAGTTGTGAATGTCATTACATCATAGGTTGGATGGTCACTATGTCTCACATAGGATGGTCACTGAATCTCAGGTGGAATGATCACTGCAACAAAGGTGGGATGGTTATTGCATCACAGGTGGCATGTTCACTACATAATATGTCAGATGCTCACTACATCACAGTTGGGATGGTGACTAAATCACTGTTGGGTTAGTCACTATATCTCACCTGGGATGGTCACTGCATCTCAGGTGGGATTGTCACTGCATCACTGGCGGGATGGTTACACCATCATATGTGGGATGGTCCCTGCATCACAGGTGGTCATTACATCTCTGTTGGGATTGTCACTTAATCTCAGGTCGGATAGTCACTGCAGCACAGGTGGGTGGTCACTGCATCTCACGTTGGATGGTCACTGCCTCTCAGGTGAGATGGTCACTACATGTCAGGTGGTGTGGTCACTGCATCTCAGGCAAAGTCACTATATGGACACAGGGGAAAAATTCCTAAACAGAACAGCAATGGCTTGTGCTGTAAAATCAAGAATTGACAAATGGGACCTCATAAAATTGCAAAGCTTTTGTAAGGCAAAAGACACTGTCAATAAGAAAAAAGTCCACCAACAGATTGGGAAAGGATCTTTA